>NC_053027.1:522676992-522751675 GCF_003073215.2 Triticum urartu | reverse complement strand
AAGGTGCACATTTTGTTCCGACTGATTTTTTTTGTGTCGACTCAGCGTATGAAAATTGACTTATCCTTGGATCGTGAATGCAAAGTTTTGCGAGGACTTCGAGGAGGAGACTGGGTGGATCGAACCAGGTTTGGATCCAATCAATTCTCCCGTGAAAGATGAAACTGCCATGAATCTGCTCCGACTGGAATCTCGCATCGACGGTGTCGTGGACTACTTGGCTCGACTGAAGGTCGCCATGTCACGGATCGACCCGGCACTTTGGCCAGAGGCCACGCTCCAAAATGATCTTGAGTCCCTGATGACTCGACTTAACGAAATCCCTGACTGAGTGCAGGAGTGGAAGAAGTCTTCTGCCTGGTGTGGCGCTGATGTGGCTCTGTCTCTGGTTCGCGTCCATTGCAAGGAGGTGCGACAAGATAACCTGGCAGCAATCAAGGTCGCCAACACCCAGAAGCATGACTTCCGATCTTTTATGGAGACTTTCATCGCTGCAGCCACTCGGATCGCCAACTGCGTCGACTTAGACGAGTTCGTCGAGCCTGCTAGTCCTCCTCCCGCGGAGTGAACAAACTTTTATGCCTCACCTTAAATTTGCCTCGGAATGCCGAGTGGTTTTTGTAACCGTTAAACTCTTTCGGGCTGAATGCCCGAGCACTTCGATCTGTGGTTCGGAACCTTTAGGATTTATCTCAACTTGGTTTATCGTTGAATATCTTCGTGAATCCCCTGTCGAGTGAACTCGTTCTTCATTCGAGACAACTTTTGTATTTGTAGCGCAGCTCCGAAGGAGAAGGAAGCAGTCGACCTGCGCCTCGTTGCCCTTGCGGGTCGGCGAAGCTCCTCAAGAGAAGGTGGCAGTAGTCCTGCACCTCGTCGTCCTTGCGGAGTGGGATGGAGCGCATGTTGTATTTGTGGCGAAGCTCTCCAGGGGAAGGCGGTAGTTGACCCGCGCCTCGTTACTGCGGAGCCGGATGGAGCGCACATCGTATTTGTGGTGAAGCTCTCCAGGAGAAGGCGGCAGTCGACCCGCACCTCGTCGTCCTTGCGGAGTGGGAGGAAGCGCATGTTGTATTTGTGGCGAAGCTCCTAAGGAGAAGGCGGCAGTCGACCTGCACCTCGTCGTCCTTGAGGATTGAGATGCGTTTCATACTTAGGCGAGTACTGGACTGCAGCTAAGCCCCCGAGTGGGAGGTTTGCTCTCCACTCGGTAGGATTTTTCAAACTTAGGCGAGTGCCGGACTGCAGCTAAGTCTCCGAGTGAGAGAACTTAGGCGAGTACTGGATTGCAGCTAAGCCCTCGAGTGGGAGGGTTGCTCTCCACTCGGTAGGATTTTTTCAAACTTAGGCGAGTGCCAGACTGCAGCTAAGTCTCCGAGTGAGAAAACTTAGGCGAGTACTGGACTGCAGCTAAGCCCCCGAGTGGGAGGGTTGCTCTCCACTCGGTAGGATTTTTTTCAAACTTAGGCGAGTGCCGGACTGCAGCTAAGTCTCCGAGTGAGAAAACATAGGCGAGTATTGGACTGCAGCTAAGCCCCCAAGTGGGAGGGTTGCTCTCCACTCGGTAGGATTTTTTTCAAACTTAGGCGAGTGCCGGACTGCAGCTAAGTCTCCGAGTGAGAAAACTTAGGCGAGTACTGGACTGCAGCTAAGCCCTCGAGTGGGAGGGTTGCTCTCCACTCGGTAGGATTTTTTTCAAACTTAGGCGAGTGCCGGACTGTAGCTAAGTCTCTGAGTGAGAAAACTTAGGCGAGTACTGGACTGCAGCTAAGCCCCCGAGTGGGAGGATTGCTCTCCACTCGGTAGGATTTTTTCAAACTTAGGCGAGTGCTAGACTGCAGCTAAGTCTCTGAGTGAGAAAACTTAGGCGAGTACTGGACTGTAGATAAGCCCTCGAGTGGGAGGATTGCTCTCCACTTGGTAGGATTTTTTCAAACTTAGGCGAGTGCCGGACTACAGCTAAGTCTCCGAGTAAGAAAACTTAGGCGAGTACTGGATTGCAGCTAAGCCCCTGAGTGGGAGGGTTGCTCTCCACTCGGTAGGATTTTTTCAAACTTAGGCGAGTGCCGGACTGCAGCTAAGTCTCCGAGTGAGAAAACTTAGGCGAGTACTGGACTGCAGCTAAGCCCCCGAATGGGAGGGTTGCTCCCACTCGGTAGGATTTTTTCAAACTTAGGCGAGTGCCGGACTGCAGCTAAGTCTCCGAGTGAGAGAACTTAGGCGAGTACTGGACTGCAGCTAAGCCCCCGAGTGGGAGGATTTCTCTCCACTCGGTAGGATTTTTAAATACTTAGGCGAAACGGGTTCGCAGCTAAGCCCCCGAGTGGGAGGCTGGCTCACCACTCGGTAGGAAATTATTTTTACAAACTTAGGCGAAGTGGATTCGCAGCTAAGCCACCCAATGGGGGATTTCTTACGCAAACAAAAAACAATAACAATCACTGGGAAAATTATAACGCTCTTGTCTTTGATAAATAAACTACAGGAGTTTTTTCTTATTACATCTCATCCGAGTGAGAATTCAAGTATAAAAGGGGCAGAGTAGCTCCGCATTCCAGGCTCGTGGCTCATCAATCTGGCGATCGACATTGTAGAGGTGGTACGCTCCATTGTGGAGGACTCTGGTGACTATGAAGGGGCCTTCCCAAGTAGGAGCGAGTTTGTGTGGTTTTTGCTGATCCACGCGGAGGACTAAGTCTCCTTCTTGGAAGGCTCGACTCTTCACATTTCTGGCATGGAATCGACGCAAGTCTTGCTGATAGATGGTCGATCGGATCATGGCCATTTCTCTTTCTTCTTCCAGGAGGTCGACTGCGTCCTGCCGGGCTTGTTCTGCTTCTTCTTCAGAGTAGAGCTCGACTCGAGGGGCGTTGTGAAGCATGTCACTCGGCAATACTGCTTCGGCTCCGTAGACCAGAAAGAATGGGGTTCTTCCGGTCGATCGGTTCGGGGTCATCCTCAATCCCCAAAGAACTGATGGAAGCTCATCGACCCATGCACCTGCTGCGTGCTTGAGATTGCGCATCAATCGAGGTTTCAGTCCTTTGAGAATTAGGCCGTTTTCTCTTTCCGCCTGTCCATTCGACTGAGGGTGAGCGACCGAAGCATAGTTGACTCGTGTGCCCTGAGAGGCGCAAAAGGCCCTGAATTTGTCGGAATTGAAGTTTGACCCATTGTCAGTGATGATGCTGTGCGGAACTTCATATCTGAATATCAACTCTCTGATGAAACCGATAGCAGTGCAAGCATCAAGATTCTTGATAGGCTTAGCTTCAATCCATTTGGTGAACTTGTTGACTGCTACTAGCACATGAGTGAAGCCGCTCCTGTCCGTTTTCAGTGGTCCAACCATGTCCAGCCCCCAAACAGCGAAGGGCCAGACGAGTGGAATGGTTTTCAGAGCTGACGCGGGCTTGTGCGACATATTGGAGTAATACTGACATCCTTCACATTTGTCGACTATCTCTTTTGCCATTTCATTGGCCCTTGGACAGTAAAATCCCACTCGGTATGCTTTAGCCACAATGGTCCGAGAGGACGCATGATGACCACAGGTCCCCGAGTGGATATCGTCAAGGATCATCTGACCTTCTTCTGGTGTTATACACTTCTGACTGACTCCAGTCGCGCTTTCTCTATACAACTGTCCCTTTATGACTGTAAAGGCCTTGGATCGACGGACGATCTGTCGAGCCTCTTCTTTGTCCTCTGGGAGTTCTTTCCTTAGGATGTACGGCGATGTACGGTCTGTCCAGTCGGGAGTGATGACCAAGACTTCCATGATCAGGTCGACCACAGCTGGAACTTCAACTTCAGATCGGATCCGTGGCACTTTTTGGCTGCGGGGCCTCTTCAGTGAAGGGATCCTCCTGAACTGATGGTGTGTGGATGTGTTCCAAAAACACATTGCTGGGAATGGCTTCTCTTTTGGAACCTATTTTTGCCAAATCATCAGCTGCTTGATTTTTCAGTCGGGGTATGTGATGAAGCTCTAACCCCTCGAATTTCTTCTCCAGCTTTCTCACTGCATTGCAATAACCAGTCATGGCTGGACTTCTGACGTCCCATTCCTTCATCACCTGATTAACCACCAAATCTGAGTCGCCATAGACCATGAGGCGACGGACGCCGAGTGAAATGGCCATGCGCAACCCATATAAAAGTGCTTCATATTCTGCCTCGTTATTGGAGGAATCAAAGTGGATTTGAAGAACATATCTGAGCTTATCTCCTCGGGGGGAGACCAATACCACCCCGGCACCGGAACCATTCAGCATTTTGGAGATCGAAGAACATGGTCCAATGCTCCGAGTGAACCTGAGTCGGCAGTTGCTGTTCAATCCACTCGGCGACAAAATCTGCTATTGCCTAGGACTTGATAGCTTTCTTTGCCTCGAACTTGATATCTAGAGGAAGGAGTTCAATCGCCCATTTTGCCACTCGACCAGTTGCATCTCTGTTGTGCAGGATCTCTAACAATGGAGCGTCGCTGACGATTGTAATGGAATGATCAGAGAAGTAGTGAGCAACTTTCTTTGTGGTCATATAAATCCCATATACAAGCTTCTGATAATGAGGATATCTTTGCTTCGACGGGGTCAAAACTTCAGAAATATAATATACTGGGCGCTGAACTTTGAAGGCTTTTCCTTCTTCTTCCCGCTCGACCGTAAGTACCGTACTGACGACTTGTCCCGTGGCTGCGATGTAAAGCAGCAAAGGCTCCTTGCTGATTGGGGCAGCAAGCACCGGCTGGGTGGAGAGCAGAGCTTTGAGCTCTGCAAACGCTGCATCAGCTTCGGGAGTCCACTCGAACTTGTCGGACTTCTTCATCAATCGGTAAAGAGGCAATGCCTTTTCACCAAGACGAGATATGAATCGCTTAAAGCGGCCAAGCAACCAGTAAGCTTCTGAACGTCGTGCACTCGCACAGGACTTTTCATTCGGAGTATAGTACCAACTTTTTCTAGATTGGCGTCGATTCCCCGTTCAGAAACGAGAAAACCGAGTAATTTTCTGCCAGGAACTCCGAATGTGCACTTTGATGGATTAAGCTTGATATCATACCTCTTGAGGTTGGCAAAGGTTTTAGCAAGGTCAGCCAGCAGGTCGGAACCCTTCTGTGACTTGACCACAATGTCATCCATGTACGCTTCCACATTCCGACTGATTTGAGTGAGCAAACACTTCTGAATCATCCTCATGAATGTGGCTCCGGCATTCTTGAGGCCGAACGGCATGGTAATATAACAGAAGCACCCGAATGGAGTGATGAAAGCTGTTTTGATCTCGTCAAGTCCATACAGACGGATCTGATGGTACCCGGAATAGGCGTCTAAAAAATACAGTCGCTCACATCCCGCAGTCGAGTCGACTATCTGATCGATGCGGGGGAGAGGAAAATGATCTTTCGGGCAGGCCCGATTGATATATTTAAAGTCAATGCACATGCGAAGTGACTTGTCCTTCTTGGGGACCATGACAACATTGGCGAGCCACCCGGAGTGGTAGATTTCTCGGATGAACTCCGCTACTAAGAGCCGAGCCACCTCCTCGCCAATAGCCTTTCTCTTCTGGACGGCGGACCGTCGGAGATGTTCCTTGACAGGTTTTACTTTTGAGTCGACTCTTAGGCGGTGCTCAGCCAGCTCCCTGGGAACACCTGGCATGTCAGAAGGCTTCCATGCGAAAATGTCCCAGTTCTCACGGAGGAACTGGATGAGCGCTTCTTCCTATTTGGAGTCGAGTGTTGTTGAGATATGAGTTGGAGCAGCGCTGGGATCGGTCGGGTGGATGTGAGCTGTCTTCGTTTCGCCAGACGACTGAAAAGCTGATTCTGTAGCGGGCTTCTTGGCTCGCAACAAATCACTCGGGTCTGCAGTCTTCTGGTATTCCTGCAGCTCCACCACTGCCATCTGAGCATCAGTGATCTTTGAACCTTTCTGAAAACATTCTTCCGCTTTCTTCCGATTGCCCGTAATAGTGATCACACCTTTGGGGCCAGGCATCTTCAGTTTGAGATACACATAACATGGTCGGGCCATGAAGCGTGCATAAGCCGGCCTGCCCAAAATAGCGTGATAGGCACTCTGGAAGTCTACAACTTCAAACGTCAACTTTTCTTTGCGGTAATTCTTGGAATCACCGAAAACCACATCAAGAGCAATCAGGCCGAGTGATTCAGCCTTCTTCTCAGGAATGACTCCATGGAAACTCATGTTGCTGGTACTGAGTCTGGACATCGGAATGCCCATCCATTTCAACGTCTCAGCATATAATATGTTCAAACCACTGCCACCATCCATCAAGACTTTGGTCAGTCGAGTGCCTTCAACAACTGGGTCGACCACCAAAGCTTGCCTCCCAGGGGTGGCGATGTGCGTTGGGTGATCGGACCGGTCGAATGTTATGGCAGTCTGAGACCACTTCAGATAACTGGGTGTCGCCAGAGCAACCATATTCACCTCTCGGTTGATAACTTTCAGTCGACTTTTGCTTTCAACATCAGCAAAAATCATCAGGGTGGAATTGACCTGAGGGTATCCATCGTCACTATCTTCCTTGTCCTCAACTTTGTCCGACTCCTTTTCCTTATCTTTGGGCTGCTTACCCTGGAACTGCTGGATCAAGAGTTGGCACTGTCGAGTGGTATGTTTTGGGTAAATGAAATTACCCTCTTCATCTTTCTTGGTGTGGACAAGACATGGCAAATCCAACACATCATTTCCGTTCTGGTCTTTAACTTTCTTGGGGTTCCAAGGTCCTTTGGGTTTTCCTTTAAACTTTCCTTGGGTTACAGCCAAGGCTTCCCCAGGAGCAGCTGGCTCAACTTTCCGCTTCTGTTTCCGATTGGAATTTCCTTCGGTTTCTTGAGTGACTGACTTGAGCTTGCCACTCCTGAGTCGATCCTCATCTTCACCATTAGCGTACTTGGTGGCAATCTCCATCATCCGATTCAGAGACATATCTCCGGTCTGACCGAATTTCAGATTCAGTTCTCTGTACTTGACGCCTTCTTTGAAGGCACAGACTGCTTGGTGGTCAAGCACATTCTCTACCGTGTGATGTAACGTGATGCATCTCTGGATGTAATCCCTCAAAGTTTCATTCGGCTTCTGCACGCAAGACCGCAGTTCAGTCAGCCCTGCCGGTCGCTTGCATGTTCCTTCAAATGTGGTGACAAACACTCAGGCGAGATCTTCCCAAGTGTAAATGCTGCTGGGTGCTAACTGGTTCAGCCACGCTCTGGCCGAGCCCTCCAACATGAGAGGCAGGTGCTTCATGGCCACTTCATCATTGCCGCCGCCAATTTGGACGGCCACTCGGTAGTCTTCAAGCCAAGTATCGGGCTTGGACTCACCAGTGAACTTGCTGACTCCAGTCGCCAACCTGAAGTTGGGAGGAATCACAGCGGCCCTGATGGCTCTACTAAAGCACTCTAGCCCCGAAACATGTGCTCTACTGCTGGTAGGTGCATCTCTGTCGTGACCTTCTCGATGAGCTCTATTCCTGTCGACCAAACCTTGAACGAGAATGGATCTCGCATCAAAGCTTGGCTCCCTGGAGTCGACTGGAATCCTTCGCCCAACACTACGAGGACGCCTGTCATCCTGCTGTCGAGGCACATACGACCCGCTCCTCGGGGGAGGGGTGGGCACTCGACGTCGATCATCACGATTGAATCGGTGATCATATTGCTCACGGTTCCCGTACTGATTACGCCGGTCCCCACGTCCCTCACGCCTCGGGGGCGATCTTGGGCTATGAGCCGACTGGATTGTGTCTGCAGCAACGGATCTGCTGTGAATCCTGTTCCGCGACTGAGAAACAACGGAATTCTGGTCTCCTGCTACCCGGAGTAACGCTCTGATCTGCAGCAAGCCTCTGCCAGCCTCCAACTGGGAAGGCTGAATCGACTCTGCTATACGGGCTGCAGCTGCTAAATTCTGAATCGGAGTTCGATATACCTGCGGGGGCGGGAAGAGCTGACGTCGACTGGATTCGGGAATCCGTTGTCGCGCACGCTCGTCGAGTGCTCGCTGGAGGTTCTCCAGTCGAGTGCGCTCGGCCAAGTTTGCCAGGCGCGCGTCCTCCAAGGCACGAGCCTCGGGGGTTTCTCCGATGATAGGAGTGTGCAGCGCATCCATGTTCCGGCGACGAAGTTCTTCTCTCTGCAACGACGTGAGAGGCTCGGGGAGATATTCCTCATGGGGACGCGACGGGTCGCCTCCACCCGCGCCTCCGTCGGTGCGGGGAAAACTGGGAGGACGGGGCGGTCCATCGACCATCAGAACCTCCGCCGCCGGATCACTGCTGTCGCACTCGGAGGCGGTCTCTGTAGAGCCAGTCGACAGATCGAACAGGCCGTAGAGGGATTCGTCGGGCTCGATCGCCGCGACTTGAGGGGTGGCCGACTGGCGTGCCACCGCGTGTCTCACCCACCGCTGAAGTCTCGACCGACCGGAGTGCTTGCGCCGGCGGGAAACAGGGAGGGAGGACAGCATAGGAGCCGACCGATAGCAGGTCGACGGTTGCCGCAAAAGGATGCCGCGGACGCACGCGCGAAAGTGTGTCGCCCCATGGACAGGGAGCGCGTCCACGTCGAGCGGAGCCTCCTGAAGCCAAGCGGAGTCGTCGGCGATGAACGTGAGCGCGCCGAGACGGATCTCGCGGCCCTCCACCAAAACTCCGCCGGAAACCATGATGATTCGGATCGGAAAAGATCGCAACTCCTCCAACAAATCGCTAAAACACCTGCCCCACGGTGGGTGCCAACTGTCGTGGTTCTAAGTCTGACAGTAATGTAGGGGGTAAGTATGGAGAGGCAAGATCTTAGCTATGGAGAAGTTGTAAGCACACGAGGTTTATGAGTTCAGGCCCTTCTCAGAGGAAGTAATAGCCCTACGTCTCGGAGCCCGGAGGCGGTCGACTGGATTATGCGTGTATGGTTTACAGGGGTGCGAACCCTTTACACTGAGGAGGGGGTGGCTTATATAGAGTTCGCCGGACCCCTCCGGCCCTCAGTTATGCAGGGTTTTAAATACATTAAGGTCGGGCGTTACTGGTAACGCCCCTAATAAAGTGCTATGATGACCATAAAGGCTACTTAATAACCGACCGTTAGCATGCGGAGTGCCTTTAGGTCTCCTGGTCGTCGAGTGGTTTGGTCTTGGTCGAGTGGTCGCTTCTTGGTCGAGTGTCTTCCAGTCTGTCGAGTGGAACACCTCCAAGTCGATTGAAAGGTGATTTCTTCTAGAGATGTTCTTGTGTAGGGCAGTTTGGACAGGTCCGTGACCCTATCCTAGGTACATAGCTTCGTCATAATCCGCTCTCAGTTACCGGGGTTTCTTATGATGTTGTTCCTCTTGAAAGTAACTCCGCTTTGGAATAGCTATTTCACTCTCTTTTAAGGCTACTCATAGTGGGAGTAACTTAGCTAGTAACATAACACATCTCAAGACAAGTTTGCTTATATGGCTCCTAGTTAATGAGGAGAGAGGTGTTTGGAGTAACATTTTATGTTACCATCACATAGCGCTTCCCAAGAAATGTTGAGTCTATAAGCTAATAAATGCAACCATATATGATACTACTTCTATGACACTTTGCACTATGAAGGTAGTAACGTAGACTAGTGTCATATGTATGACACTAGTCTAAGTTACTCCCCACTATGACCAGCCTAATAGAAAATGTGACTCTTCTGCCATGTCTCCTAACCAAAAAGTTGACTTTAGAACATGTAGAGTACTCACCTAAAACAAAGCAAAATTAAAGAAGCAATTCATCATCATAACCCATTGCTTGCACACTTGCACAAACAGCTTTTACACATAGTACACATGTAAACTAGTTGAAGGGAGTTGGCTCCATGGAAGCTGCCTTAAAACATGTAGCTCCATCAGAGCTCCCCCACAAATGTATAATTGGCCTAGTACGGATACGTAGTACTACTAGTACGCCAGTGGCACTAGCATATTATATTTAGCTACGGAATATGAATGAAATAATAATTAATCATCATCCTTCGCGAGGCCATGAAGTAAGAATTGATCATGGCCCGCGATTATTTTTACCGTGACCAATTCTTGGTCACTCGTAGTGGTAGTTGAGTAATTAATCTGTCAGTATTGATGGAATTGCTTAGTGGTGATTTGACCGGCCGAAGCTTGAAATGCCCTCCATGGCCGTGGCCGGAGCTGCCATTTGAGCTCGATCAGTTGTAGGAGGAGAAGCTCCAGAGGCTGATCTCGCCTTCCTCCTCCCACTCGACGGGCGCCATGGGCGCCGGCGCGAAGAAGGTGCTGCACGGGTCCATCATCGTGGCGTAGTCCATGCACTTGGGCGACTGGAAGAAGGCGTCGATGTCCGCCAGCGCGTCGTAGTCCACGCCGTCGTCGCCGTGCGCCATGGTCTCGTCGTCGTCGGCGTTGCTGTGGCGGGCGGACTGGTCCTCCGGGGAGCCGAAGGACGGCGCGTTGTCGCCGTAGCCGCACGGCGGGGCGGCGCCGGGCCAGGAGGCAGAGGAGGCCATGGTGTGGGGAGGCTGCAGGGGGCTGCCGGCGGTGGCGGCGGCGGCGGCGGCGACGCGTTGGATGGACTTGGGCGACATGGCGGCGGCGGGGACGTGGAAGGGGAGGTGGACGGGGAAGTTGAGGTCGGCGGCGGAGCCCCGGAGGCAGAGCAGCGCGGCGTCGTAGGCGCGCGCGGCGGCCTCGGCGGTGGAGTAGGAGCCGAGCCATATGCGCGTCTTCTGGTTGGGCGCCCGGATCTCCGACACCCACGACCCCCAGCTCCGCATCCGCACGCCCTTGTACTGCTGCTGCTGCTGCTGCTGCCTCCCGCCGCTGCCGCCGCCCTGCCTCGCCGCCGCCGCATTGCCGCCGTCGCCGCCAAGCGCCACCTGCTGCTGCGCGCTCTTCACCATTTCCGGACCGATCACGCTCACCGACGACGCTCCTCGCCGTGGCACGAACTTGATTTCTTTGATGTGCGAGCGCCGCTGAACTCCGATGGTCGCGAGGAGAGTGTGAAGAGACCAGTGCAGGTTGAAGTGGTAGCTAGGGGTGGTTGGTTGGGTGTGTGACTGGTGCAGGCAGAGTGGTGCGCCCGATGGCTTATTTATAGGAACCAGGGGCACCAAAGCGTGCATTTTTTAACTTTCCTTTGTCTCACCTGAAATTGGTTGTGTGTCTCTAGTCCGTGTTTGTATAAAACGATTTCGCCCACATCACGCTGATACAAGCTTGGCACCACCAGACCTCCGTTTCTAACTACTCCCCATGTCTTAAAATGCAAGTCAAATTTTGACATTCTCTGTTTGTTTTAAAATGTAAGACGTTTTTATGATACTTTTTCTGTCTCAAAATGTAAGACGTTTAAGACAAACGTCTTGTATTTGGATGGAGCACCTCTGTTTTTAAACATAAGACAAACATCTTATATTTAGGAACAGAGGGCGTGTGTGTGTGTGTTTCTTTTGTTTTGTACACCCCAGTACGATACTACTGCATCTGCAATAACGCAGAGGAAACACTAACGGAAATAATTGAAGAAAAAAGAAGGAAAGGTCCTGTAAATTCGATCCTACTTCCTTCGTTTCGAATTATTTGTCGCACGTATGGATGTATCTAGATGTATTTTAATTCTAGATACATCTATTTTTATGACGAGTAATTTAGAACGGAGGGAGTATATATTACGTACGCAGCATGTCAGCACCTCGGAAGCAACACGTTTTATGCTTAAAGTTCACTCAAAACTAAGCAACGATGAGTTGCATGCATGCATGCTCGCTCATTATGATTGGTCTAAGTGCTGGCGTGCATGCCGTGGCTTATCCTGTTCGGTCATCGCTGGGCATAAATCATTTTCTCGAGGTGCACAGCTATACAAGTGAGGGATTTAGAAACACCATTTTGAAGGTTTATCACCGAAGTACTGAGCTTATGTTATGTCCCACTGGCAGCTGCTCCTCCAATGTGCTATGTCCCACTAGCAGCTCGAATTGCTTCCTTGATAACTTTTGTGGGAGTATGCGCGAGAGCAAAAGGAAGACTCAATCTGAAGAAGTAGATGAAGATGAAGAAGAGAAAGAAGAAGGAGAAGATGGAAGCTTGACTGAGAGTAGCTACAACTCAAGTGATGATTTGCCCCTAATGAGATTTTGTTTAATGACACTATGTTAGAAGACTAGCCATGTTTGCATAGTGCTTACATAATGTATGTGTACTTTGAGATGAAACTAGCACAATGTTGTGCATCGCTAAGGAACCATAAAAGGGAAGGATGATAAGATACTATTGACTTAGGATATCATCAAATATGATGGTGTCTTATTGTTGTTGCATGGTCATGATTAGAAAGAGAGCGTCGATATAACGAAAGACCATATTGTAGCCATTGAAGAATTTTAAGCGACCCTTTTTAGTGCTTTCGAAGATTTAGAGTGAGATAACATTTTAAATGATAAAAGATAAGAGAATGGGCAAGAGTAATTTGAATGCACCGGATCATGTGTTTGGTAGGAGGATAACGTCTATGACTGCATTGGAATTGCAATGTGTTTGCTCTCTTCTATTGTGGTATAGAACTATAGAACTGGAAGAATTGGTTGGGCAGAGAAATTAAAATCAAGACCATGATTTTAAAATGGAGTTGTATGCATTTATAATTTTTGTTTTCATAAGAGTGTTTTCTCATAATTTGGGCAACAGTGTATTTATTTTTTTTGATGGTCTCATACCGTGTAAAAAGTAACAATTGTTTGTTATAATTTATATCTTTTGGAAGGTTGCTAGTCTCACATATGACTCTAACCTTTATAAGTAGGATATGGTCCCATATGGGAACTCACCATCAACTCCAACCTTTATAAGTAGCATATGGTCTTATATGTGAACTCATCATCAACTCCAACCTTTCTAAGTAGGAAAGATATGTATATGGTCGGAGACCCCCCCCCCCCCACACACACACAAAAGATAAAGAATATGACACTTCTACCTGTGATTTCTTGTTTTTTGAGTCATATGCATGTCATAATACAAACACGGGCTGCATCGTGGAAATATGAGGGATTCAACATACAAAATACACAACCAGAAAACCCACAACCCAGAGAGAGAGAGAGGTCCCAAAAAAGTGTGTAAGTTGTGCTCACTTTGGGCGCTCTTCAGACCAGGTCAGCGTGGTACTGAATTTGTTCGGGTGGCGCTCGAAGTTGGCCTGGACCCTTTGGGCACCGGAGCCTCCAAATGGAACCTGACACCCTCCGGCTGAGGTCAGAGAGGGTATGATCTTTCCTGGACAACACACATAGCTGCCTAGAGCCTCTAGGCTATTGTTTTCTCCAAGAGAATCACATAAGCTAGCAAGTTGTTGGGCCACCAAGTGCAAGTATTTGTAACTAGCAGGCAAGTTTCCCTCAGCGAGAACCAAGATATCAATCCATGTAATCAAATGTTTTCAAGCCCAAAGCTTGTCCTTACATACAATTAGAAACTTCCTTGTATCCCCAACAATTCTAGCGTTGTCAATCTCACTAGCTTTACTAGTTGCAACAAAGTTATGAGTGTGTCTAATTTTTGGAAGTGTTTCTGTATTTTTGGAATATTAATTGCAGAAAATAAAAGTGCATGTAAAATTAAAGTGGTAGTTGTTTTTATGTGGGAAATTGGACTGGATTCATAGTACACTAGTAGTGTCCCTACAATAAGCAATGGCGTGAAAATATAAGCATAGGTATGCAAGATAAACGATTAAGACAATATGGATAATTATATTATATGATGTGACGATATTATATAACTAGTATGTCCATGAATCTATAGAATGGCTAGATGTCATAATCATCTATAGCTAATGCTCGACCTAAAGACCATTCACAAACGCATGCATTCTCAAATATCAAGTTCAAAATAAACATAGGATTGCATTAAGCAAGATGACATACAATTGATAATACATTCCCCTCACCTCAATATCATCGTCGAGACAATGAGTTAACTATATTTCCATCCTTAGTGCGCGAGAATACAATTACAAGTTTTTTCATCTTAGTGTCACTGAAACTTCACTTATAAAGATTAACCCCATCTAACGCACACCACTCCCACTATTGATCTTTCATCTAAAATGTCTACTGGGTTTACCGGTGAATCAGAGAGCAAGTATATGCATCTATAAGCCATGCAAAACATCACACATGATCATATAATCAAGAAACAATCATCACATAACAAAATTAACCGCCATAATTGTGTCATATGGATCACAATTATGTTAGGTAGCTAATGTGATCTATAGCATCAAAGAGCGGGGATTGATTGTTGCATAGCTACTGCTACAAACCCATAGTCCAAGCGTGCACTACTCACATGTCATCATGGGAGCAGTAGAGGGTCAATGAAAAGGTTGAAGATGATGATTCGCACCTCTGGCAAAGTCCAGAACAGGGCTACAGATGAGTTTCGCCTTAGATCATGAATTGATGTTGCATAAAATTCCACGATAAATATAATTAAGATCCAGAGGTATATATAAGTGTTGACATTGAAGAGGTACAAGAGAGGGAACCCCATGAGGCCATGAGCCCAGAGGGGCCTCTGATACGTCTCCAACGTATCTATAATTTTTGATTCTTCCATGCTATTATATTATCAACCTTGGATGTTTTATATGCATTTATACGCTATTTTATATGATTTTTGGGACTAACCTATTAACCTAGAGCCCAGTGCCAGTTTATGTTTTTTCCTTGTTTTTGAGTATCACAAAAAAGGAAAACCAAACGGAGTCCAATTGACCTGAAATTTCACGGAGATCATTTTTGGACCAGAAGAAGCCCACGGAGTACCGGAGATGGGCCAGAAGAGTCCTGAGGCCACCACGAGGGTGGGGGGCGCGCCCTACCCCCTGGGCACGCCCCCTACCTCGTGGCCGCCTCGAGGACCGCCTTGACTTGTTCCCGACTCCAACACCTCTTATATAACCCCAAACTTCCAGAAAGAAACCTAGATCAGGAGTTCCGTCGCCGCAAGCCTACGTAGCCACCGAAAACCAATTTAGACCCGTTCCGGCACCCTGCCGGAGGGGGGGAATCCCTCTCCGGTGGCCATCTTCATCATCCCGGCGCTCTCTATGACGAGGAGGGAGTAGTTCACCCTCGGGGCTGAGGATATGTACCAGTAGCTATGTGTTTGATCTCTCTCTCTCTCTCTCTCTCTCGTGTTCTTGATTTGGCACGATCTTGATGTATAGCAAGCTTTGCTATTATATTTGGATCTTATAATGTTTCTCCCCCTCTACTCTCTTGTGATGAATTGAGTTTTCCATTTGAAGTTATCTTATCAGATTGAGTCTTTAAGGATTTGAGAACACTTTATGTATGTCTTGCATGTACTTATCTGTGGTGACAATGGGATATCACGTGATCCACTTGATGTATGTTTTGGTGATCAACTTGCGAGTTCCGTGACCTCGTGAACTTATGCATAGGGGTTGGCACACGTTTTCGTCTTGACTCTCCGGTAGAAATTTTGGGGCACTCTTTGAAGTTCTTTGTGTTGGTTGAATAGATGAATCTGAGATTGTGTGACGCATATCGTATAATCATACCCACGGATACTTGAGGTGACATTGGAGTATCTAGGCGACATTAGGGTTTTGGTTGATTTGTTTCTTAAGGTGTTATTTTAGTACGAACTCTAGGATAGATCGAACGGAAAGAATAGCTTCGTGTTATTTTACTACAGACTCTTGAATAGATCGATCAGAAAGAATAACTTTGTGGTGGTTTCGTACCCTACAATAATCTCTTCGTTTGTTCTATGCTATTAGTGACTTTGGAGTGACTCTTTGTTGCATGTTGAGGGATAGTTATATGATCCAATTATGTTATTATCGTTGAGAGAACTTGCACTGGTGAAAGTATGAACCCTAGGCCTTGTTTCCTAGCATTGCAATACCATTTACGCTCACTTTTATCATTAGTTACCTTGCTGTTTTTATATTTTCAGATTACAAAACCCTATATCTACCATCCATATTGCACTTGTGTCACCATCTCTTCGCCGAACTAGTGCACCTATACAATTTACCATTGTATTGGGTGTGTTGGGGACACAAGAGACTCTTTGTTATTTGGTTGCAGGGTTGCTTGAGAGAGACCATCTTCATCCTACGCCTTCCACGGATTGATAAACCTTAGAGCATCCACTTGAGGGAAATTTGCTACTATCCTACAAACCTCTGCACTTGGAAGGCCCAACAACGACTACAAGAAGAAGGTTGTGTAGTAGACATCAAGCTCTTTTCTGGCGCCATTGTCGGGGAGGTTAGCGCTTGAAGGTATTGAAGGAAATATGCCCTAGAGGCAATAATAAAGTTATTATTTATTTCCTTATATCATGATAAATGTTTATTATTCATGCTAGAATTGTATTAACCGGAAACATAATACATGTGTGAATACATAGACAAACAGAGTGTCACTAGTATGCCTCTACTTGACTAGCTCGTTAATCAAAGATGGTTACGTTTCCTAACCATGAACAAAGAGTTGTTATTTGACTAACGAGGTCACATCATTAGTTGAATGATCTGATTGACATGACCCATTCCATTAGCTTAGCACCCGATCGTTTAGTATGTTGCTATTGCTTTCTTCATGACTTATACATGTTCCTATGACTATGAGATTATGCAACTCCCGTTTACCGGAGGAACACTTTGGGTGCTACCAAACGTCACAACGTAACTGGGTGATTATAAAGGAGCATTACAGGTGTCTCCAAAGGTAGATGTTGGGTTGGCGTATTTCGAGATTAGGATTTGTCACTCCGATTGTCGGAGAGATATCTCTGGGCCCTCTCGGTAATGCACATCACTTAAAGCCTTGCAAGCATTGCAACTAGATGAGTTAGTTGCGGGATGATGTATTACAGAACGATTAAAGAGACTTGCCGGTAACGAGATTGAACTAGGTATTGGAATACCGATGATCGAATCTCGGGCAAGTAACATACCGATGACAAAGGGAACAACGTATGTTGTTATGCGGTCTGACCGATAAAGATCTTCGTAGAATATGTAGGAGCCAATATGGGCATCCAGGTCCCGCTATTGGTTATTGACCGGAGACGTGTCTCGGTCATGTCTACATTGTTCTCGAACCCGTAGGGTCCGCACGCTTAAGGTTTCGATGACAGTTATATTATGAGTTTATGCATTTTGATATACCGAAGGTTGTTCGGAGTCCCGGATGTGATCACGGACATGACGAGGAGTCTCGAAATGGTCGAGACATAAAGATTGATATATTGGAAGCCTATGTTTGGATATCGGAAGAGTTCCGGGTGAAATTGGGATTTTACCGGAGTACCGGGAGGTTACCGGAACCCCCCGGGAACCATATGGGCCTTGATGGGCCTTAGTGGAAAGGAGAAAGGGGCAGTCCAAGGTGTCCGCGCACCTCCCCCCTTCTTCTAGTCCTAATAGGACTAGGAGAGGTGGCTGGCCCCCCTCTCTCTCTTTCCCCCCTCAAGGAGTCCTATTCCAACTAGGATTGGGGGGGAATCCTACTCCCAGAGGGAGTAGGACTCTCCTGGCGCGCCACACCTTGGCCGGCCAGCCTCCCCCCTCTAGTCCTTTATATACTGAGGCAGAGGCACCCTAGAACACACAAGTTGATCCACGTGATCTATTCCTTAGCCGTGTGCGGTGCCCCCTGCCACCATAGTCCTCAATAATACTGTAGCAGAGTTTAGGCGAAGCCCTGCTGCTCTAGTGCATCAAGATCGTCACCACGCCGTCGTGTTGACGGAACTCTTCCCCGACGCTTTGCTGGATCGGAGTCCGGGGATCGTCATCGAGCTGAACGTGTGCTCGAACTCGGAGGTGCCGTAGTTTCGGTGCTTGATCGGTTGGATCGTGAAGACGTACGACTACTTCCTCTACGTTGTGTCATCGCTTCCACAGTCGGTCTGCGTGGGTACGTAGACAACACTCTCCCCTCTCGTTGCGATGCATCACATGATCTTGCGTGTGCGTAGGAAATTTTTTGAAATTACTACGAAACCCAACAGGTATATCTTTAGATCTTGCAATCAAATCTTTTTTGTTTCTTGTTTTATCACTAGTTTAGTCTATAAAAGAAAACTACAAAAATGGAATTGAGGATTCCTCATATGCTTCATCTTTTTAATGTCTTTCATGAAAATAAAGATTCCGATAATTGTGCAAAAGTGTTAGAAGAAGAATGCATTAGAATGTTTGGCACTAAATCTTTGTATGATGAGCGTGATTGCAATGTTGTTAGTATGAACTCTTTGAATATCCATGATACTAATAATGATTCCACTAGTCATCATGAAAATGTCTCTTATAAGCATGTCAATTTTTGTGGAGTGCATAGAGTTTGCAAGTACACACCAAATAGGGAAGATAGATTTTGCAAGAGGCATAAGTATTAGAAACTAAATGGTTGCAAGAAATGCTAGATGTTTGTGCTGAAAATTTAAAATTTTTTAGCCATCCTTGTGAACTTTGCAATGAACATGGTTATTTAAATATCCAATGCAAATTGTTTCATGATCGAATCATGTCCAAAAATTGTGATGACTTGATTTCCCTTGCGCATCATAATGAACTTAGTTTGCTTCTAGGTTATGAGGAAATGAAATGTATAATTAAGGATATTCCAGAATTTGCCCTCGTTAATGTTCTTGATTTTGATCTAGAGGAAATTTATATGTATTGTGCGGTGAATTGCATTGAAAATCCTTATATTGCCAATTACATAAAGACAAGAAAACAAATAGAAGATGAAGAGAATACTAATGAAAGGGAAGAGACTTCCCAATATCCTCCTATTATTCTTGTGATGAATCAGGTAAAGAGGAGGAGCCTTCTATTCAACCAATCTCATTAATAAGGAGCTCCAAAAAGAGGATTAAACCCACACATGATGTGGAGAAGAAAAAGAAAAGACGGATAAGCAAAGGTAAAAAGGCATCCCTCTCAAATGATGTTGCTCCTACTACTCATTGTGATGATATTAGTTGCTATAATATTGGTGCTATCCATACTATTAATGATGAGAGTGATTATGCTTATGATATGAAAAGGCCCAAGCTTGGGGATGCTATGTTTGATGAAAATGACATGTTTGAGAATTTATTTGCTGCAATTAATGTTTGTCCCAAGCTTGGGGATGATATGTTTTATGAAGATGATATTTTTAACCTCCCAAGTTTTGATATGCAAATTTATTATGATGATAGAATGCCTCCTATTTATGATGATTATATTGATGAAAGTGGATTTGGAGAGGTCATGACTTTATTTAGTAATGATTCCACTATCTTGGAATAGGTTTCAATCGATTATGATGAGAACAAAGTTGCTACTTATGATAATTATCATGATGATACTTATACTATAAAAAGTAGCAATGATTATATTTATACAACTTGTCATGATTATGATTACCCTTTTTCTGAATTTTATTCTTTCAATGTGGAAATAATTTATAGTATTCGAGTTTCTTATGATACTCTGATACGTCTCCGTCGTATCTACTTTTCCAAACACTTTTGCCCTTGTTTTGGACTCTAACTTGCATGATTTGAATGGAACTAACCCGGATTGACGCTATTTTCAGCAGAATTGCCATGGTGTTATTTATGTGCAGAAACAAAAGTTCTCGGAATGACCTGAAACTTCACAGAACAACTTTCCGGAAATAATAAAAAATCCTTGCAAAAGATGAAGACCAGGGGGCCCACCACCTGTCCACAAGGGTGGGGGGCGCGCCCCCTACCTCGTGGGCCCCCTGTTGCTCCTCCGACCTCAACTCCAACTCTATATATTTGGTTTCAGGGAGAAAAAAGTCAGAGAGAAGCATTCATCGCGTTTTACGATACGGAGCCGCCGCCAAGCCCTAAAACCTCTCGGGAGGGCTGATCTGGAGTCCGTTCGGGGCTCCGGAGAGGGGAATCCGTCGCCATCGCATCATCAACCATCCTCCATACACCAATTTCATGATGCTCACTGCCGTGCGTGAGTAATTCCATCGTAGGCTTGCTGGACGGTGATGGGTTGGATGAGAATTATCATGTAATCGAGTTAGTTTTGTTAGGGTTTGATCCCTAGTATCCACTATGTTCTGAGATTGATGTTGCTATGACTTTGCTATGCTTAATGCTTGTCACTGGCCCGAGTGCCATGATTTCAGATCTGAACCTATTATGTTTTCATCAATATATGAGAGTTCTTGATCCTATCTTGCAAGTCTATAGTCACCTATTATGTGTTATGATCCGTTAACTCCGAAGTGACAATAATCGGGATACTTACCGGTGATGACCATAGTTTGAGGAGTTCATGTATTCACTATGTGCTAATGCTTTGTTCCAGTACTCTATTAAAAGGAAGCCTTAATATCCCTTAGTTTCCATTAGGACCCCGCTGCCACGGGAGGGTAGGACAAAACATGCCATGCAAGTTCTTTTCCATAAGCACATATGACTATATTCGGAATACATGCCTACATTACATTGATGAATTGGAGCTAGTACTATGTCACCCTATGTTATGATTGTTACATGATGAACCACATCCGGCATAATTCTCCATCACTGATCCATTGCCTACGAGCTTTCCACATATTGTTCTTCTCTTATTTACTTTTCCGTTGCTATTGCTATCATCACTTCAAAATACCAAAAACACTACTTTTACTACTGTTACCTTTTGCTACCGTTACCACTACTATCATATTACTTTGCTAGTAAACACTTTGCTGCAGATACTAAGTTTCCAGGTGTGGTTGAATTGACAACTCAGCTGCTAATACTTGAGAATATTCTTTGGCTCCCCTTGTGTCGAATCAATAAATTTGGGATGAATACTCTACCCTCGAAAACTGTTGCGATCCCCTATACTTGTGGATTATCATACTCTCACTATTCCGAATGAGAAGAATTTTGCATATGTGGAGAGTAGTAAATTTTTTATGCTTGTAGATCATGAAAAGAATGCTTTATGTGATGGTTACAATGTTGAATTCATTCATGATGCTACTGAAAATTATTATGAGGGAGGAACATATGCATGTAGGAATTGCAATAATATCAAGTTTCCTCTCTATGTGCTTAAAGTTCCGAAGTTATGCTTGTTTTGCCCGACTAGGACTCTCAGGGCTCCCCGGCCCATCTTCGGCAGGTGTCTTGTCCTCCACGTATCAACAACTGACATACCCCAACCCAAATTTTGTGATTTTATTAAATACCCAAAACAACTTTTCACATACATAAAATTGGTCTTTATGACACTGGGTTAATATGTTAGTAAAAAATGTAATAAAATATTGCATAATGTGATAAACTATATCATGGAATATATAAAAGTTAATAGATACGGTTACGACATATTTGGTACCCGAAGCCTCCGAGCAATACAATTAGCAAGGGTAACATGCATATTTTGGGAGGCCCTAGATAAGCCCACCTTCTTCCTGCTACCTCTTGAGCATGCGTTGGTTTTCCCTTGAAGAGGAAAGGGTGATGCAGCAAAGTAGCGTAACTATTTCCCTCGGTTTTTGAGTACCAAGGCATCAATCCAGTAGGAGACTACACGCAAATCGCATAGTACCTGCACAAAAAAATAAGAACCTTGCAACCAACGCGATAAAGGGGTTATCAATCCCTTCACAGCCACTTGCAAAAGTGAGATCTGATAAAGATAATAAGATAAATATTTTTGGTATTTTTGTTATATAGATTGGAAAATAAAGACTGCAAAATAAATAGTAAAGTAGAATTGTAGATTGGAAACTTATATGATATGAAGTAGACCCAGGGGCCATAGGTTTCACTAGTGGCTTCTCTCAAGATAGCATATATTACGGAGGGTGAACAAATTATTGCCGAGCAATTGATAGAAAAGTGCATAATTATGAGAATATCTAGGCATGATCATGAACATAGGCATCACGTCCGTGTCAAGTAGACCGAAACGATTCTGCATCTACTACTATTACTCCACACTTTGACCGCTATCTAGCATGCATCTAGAGTATTAAGTTCAGAAGAACGGAGTAACACATTAGGCAAGATGACATGATGTAGAGGGATAACCTCAAGCAATATGATATAAACCCCATCTTTTTATCCTCGATGGCAAAAATACAATACGTGCCTTGCTGCCCCTCCTGTCACTGGGAAAGGACACCACAAGATTGAACCCAAAGCTAAGCACTTCTCCCATTGCAAGAAAGATCAATCTAGTAGGCCAAACTAAACCGATAATTCAAAGAGACTTGCAAAGATATCAAATCATGCATATAAGAATTCAGAGAAGAATCAAATATTGTTCATAGATAATCTTGATCATAAACCCACAATTCATTGGATCTCGACAAACACACCGCAAAAGAATTACATCGAATAGATCTCCAAGAACATTGAGGAGAACTTTGTATTGAGATCCAAAGAGAGAGAAGAACCAATCTAGCTAATAACTATGGACCCGAAGGTCTGTGGTAAACTACTCACACATCATCGGAGAGGCTATGGTGTTGATGTAGAAGCCCTCCATGATCGAATCCCCCTCCGGCAGATCGCCGAAAAAGGTCCCAAGATGGGATCTCACGGGTACAGAAGGTTGCGATGGTGGAAAAAGTGTTTCGTGGCCCCTTTGATATTTTCAGGGTATAAGAGTATATATAGGCGAAAGAAGTAGGTCGGTGGAGCTACGAGGGGCCCACGAGGGTGGGGGGCGCGGCTACCCCCTTGGGCGCGCCGCCCTACCTCGTGGCCGCCTTGTTGCTTCCTTGACCTCCACTCCAAGCTCCTGGATTGCGTTTGTTCCAAAAAAGATCCTCGTGAAGGTTTCATTCTGTTTGATATTCTTTTTCTGTGAAACACTGAAATAGGCAAAAAAACAACAACTGGCACTGGGCCTCCGGTTAGTAGGTTAGTCCCAAAAATAATATAAAAGTGCATATTAAAGCCCATTAAACATCCAAAACATTTAATATAATAGCATGGAACAATAAAAAATTATAGATACGTTGGAGACGTATCAGCATCCCCAAGCTTAATTCTTGCTCGTCCTCGAGTAGGTAAATGATAGAAACAGATTTTTTGATGTGGAATGATTCCTAACATAATTTTCAATGTAATTCTCTTTATTGTGGCATGAATGTTTAGATCCAAAAGATTCAAGACAAAAGTTTAATATTGACATAAAATAATAATACTTCAAGCATGCTAACCAAGCAATTATGTCTTATCAAAATAACATAGCCATAGAAAGCTTATCCCTACAAAATCATATAGTTTGGCCATGCTTTATTTTTGTCACACAAAATGCTCCCATCATGCACAACCCCTATGACAAGCCAAACAATTGTTTCACACTTAGCATTTTCAAACTCTTTCAACTTTCACGCAATATATGAGCACGAGCCATGGACATAACACTATGGGTGGAATAGAATATGATGATGGAGGTTGTGTGAGAAGACAAAAAAGGAGAAAGTCTCACATTGGCGTGGTTAATCAACGGGCTATCACTACAAAAAAAGACACATCCGTGACATTTTGGGCCGAACGAAATTTTTTTCTGTCATACATATGACACTTCTATGACGATAATTGTGACAAAACCCGGTATCATCATAGATGTGGTGGGCTCCTACTTCTATGAGAAAAAATCATGACAGAAAATGGGCTTTTCGTCCTGGGAGGGCCGGAGACGCAACTGCATGACATTCTTTGGGCCGTCCATGACGGAAAAAACCAGGGTAGAAGCGAGGGCGAGGAAAATTTCGGGGAGTTCCCGGTTACGGTGGGAGGTCGGGGGCCGAGCGATGCGCGTTTCTCTCGTACACATACGCGCGTGTGTGCGATGCGTTGGCTCTAACTGAACCCGAGCGAGGCGTTGGGCTCTAACTGAACCCGAGCGATTGCACTGTAGGCTACGCGTTACTGAACCCGAGCGATCGATTGATGGCTGTTAACTGAACCCGATCGAGCGATTCCTTCGCTACTGCTACTAACTGAAGCCAATCGATGCTGCCTCTAGGATGAACAGTGAGTGTTGCAGGGGGGCGGGGCGGTTGGATGAACAGTGAGCGGTGGCGTTGCCTCTGGATGAACAGGACCCCGTGGTGTGGAGGGATGGATGAACAGTAGATGGTGGAGGGGTGCCCGTGGAGGGGTGGTTGAACAGGACCCCGTGGTGTGGAGGGCTGGATGAACAGTAGACGGTGGAGGGGTGGTTGAACAGTAGCTGGTGGAGTAGCGTGCGGTGGAGGCTGGATGAACAGGAGCCCGTGGAGGCCGGAGGAGGTCGACGGTAGCCCGTGGAGGCTGGAGGAGGTCGACGGTGGAGATGAACAGTATCCCGTGGAGTTCCGTTTTGCGGTACGCCACACCCCTCCCGATGAACAGGACCCCCGTTTCGACCGTAGCGCTCCAACACAAGTCCGTTTTGTCCTCTTTGTGGTACGCCGCACCCCTCCCGATCAACAGGACCCCCGTTTCGACTATAGGAGGTCCGTTTCGTCCATTTTGCGGTATGCCAGACCCCTCCCGATGAACAGGATCCCGTTTCGAACGTGGCCGGTCGAACACAAGGCCGTTTCCTCTGTTCTACGGTACGCCAGGCCTCGTTTCCATCGCCTGTTCCGTCCAAGCCCTCCCGATGAACACAACCACGCATTCCGTTCCGACCCAGCCGGTTGGCTCCCACGTGTTCCGTTGCCTCCCGATGAACATGACGCATTCCGTTGTCTCCCCATGAACACGACGCACTCCGTTGCCTCCCCATGAACACGACGACGACGCTGTTTCTCTGTTCCGACCCAGCCATGTCAACGAGCCCTGGCCGTACGTATGCGCGAGTAGGCGTTCGAGACCCCACCCGTATGTACACATACGTGGCCGTATTTTCTTTCTTGCACCCTGGCCGTTGTACGTACGTGTACATGCTACGTGCGCGCCTCTACTATGACACGTGCGCGCCTCTACATCCACCAGTATATATGTACGTACACGTTCGCGACCAGAATGACAACGCTACATACGCTTCGACCAGATGGGTCCCGACTATCACGCACTTCCTTCTGTGCGAAGATGTACTGGTGGGTCCCAGCAGTCAGGGGGGCGAATCATTTTTTTTGCCTGGACGCACTTCCTTGTGTGCGAAGATGTAGCTGGTGGATCCCAGCAGTCAGGGGGGAAATGTTTTTTTCGCGAAATACGGTCGCCCGACCGGTGGGTCCCCGCTGTCAGGTGGAGGAATAATTATTTTGCGCGTAATAAGGAGGCACTTCCTTGCTGCGGCCGTGGACCCAGCTGTCAGCGTCTCCACGCACAGTACTCTTCCGATGAAAGTAGGTCATTGACCACATTGACCACGCCGCGCCGAGAGCACCACGGCGGTGGACGACGGCGAGGCCTAGAAAGGGGACGACACAGAGGCAGGGAAGACTCGGCAATTGTTTCCCACGCGGAGGGGAGTACGACTGTACGAGGGTTTATTGGTTCATCTGTCATCGTCGGAGAATAACAGCAGGTGTGGGTGAGTAGAGGGATGGATAGGCCAGCGATGGGAGTACGGTGGGGCGGTGAGGCCTGCGCGGCAGCACATCCGGCCACGGGGAGGAGGGAGCAGGCAGTCCCGCCGGCGCTTGTTTGAGCGGCTGGAGCAAGAAGAGCAGAGATTGAAGAAGCACGACGGCTGTTGGATGGAAACCCAACAGTCAGTGCTTGTGCGCCAACCTTTTTTTAGGAAAGCCTCACATCTGTGGAAAACAACATACAGCTCATCTGCCATTATTTTTAATAATTTACAGCCCATTTGCTAATTCTTAAGGTTTTGTTTGGAGCCCATATTCTTTTTGTTAGCATTACAGCCCATATTGTGGCCACGGTTAAAAAATTATACGAAATTTTGCATATTTCAGTGCGGTCCGAACTGTTTTTAATCCCGAAATTTTGACTCACATTTAAACTGATTTTAAAAATAAATGTATATCAATATAAAATCCAACAAATTCTCCACGCATAAAAATTAATGTAATTTAAAATCTTGAAATGAAAAAGAAGATATTTGAAACTAATTGTCGGTTTGATGTGTTTTAAAAATGTACAGCCCATTTCTCATTACCGATGGGCCATTTTCTTTGCCAACCGAATGAAAGCTCTCCTCGTCTTGAAAGATTTGCAGCCCAACAGGACTGACAAAGAGACTTACTTGGCAAATCACAAAAAAACTGGGCTGTGGCCGTGGACCCAGCTGTCAGCCTCTCCACGTACAGTACTCTTCCGATGGAAGTCGTTCCTTGATCACGTTGACCACGCCGCACGGAGAGCACCATGGCGGTGGACGACGGCGAGGCCTAGGAAGGGGACGGCGCGGAGCTGGGGAAGACGCGGTAGTGGAAGCCCGCGCGGAGAGGAGTACGAGGGTTCACTGGTTCGGCTGCGGTGTGAGGCTGCCGTCGCCGCAGGGCCTGGCCAGTGGTGGGAATAGTAGGGGCGGTGAGGCCTCTGCGGCAACACAGCCGGCCACGGGAGGCAGGAGCATGCGGCACGACCGGCACTGCTTTGGGTGGCTGGAGCAAGAAGACCAGAGGTTGAAGATGCACTACGGCCGTTGGATGGACATCGTACGGTCACTGGAGCTAGAATCGTTCATATTGACTAAGTTGACAAAGCCCTTCGTCCCCGTCAACTTAGTAGGCCCACAAGTCAGCCTCCCACCAAGGTGGGTCCTAGCTAGCCGGGGGATTATTCATTTTTTTGTGCATAATAAGGAGGCACTTCTGGTGGGTCCGAGCTGACAGCCGGGGAACGTTTTTTTTCACGAAATACGGTGGCCCGTCTGGTGGGTCCCAGCAGTCAGGGGGAAACGATTTTTTTTGCAAAATACTGGTGGCCCATCCGGTGGGTCCCCGCTGTCAGGTGGAGGAATAATTATTTTCCGCGTAATAAGGAGGCACTTCCTTGCGGCTGCCGTGGACCCAGCTGTCAGCCTCTCCACGTACAGTACTCTTCCGATGGAAGTCGGTCGTTGTCCACATTGACCACGCCGCGCCGAGAGCACCATGGCGGTGGACGACGGCGAGGCCTAGGAAGGGGACGACGTGGAGCCGGGCAAGACGCGGCAGTGGATGCCCACGCGGAGAGGAGTACGAGCGTTCACTGGTTCGGCTGTGGTGTGAGGCTGCCGTCGCCGCAGAATAATAGGGGGTGTGGGTGAGTGGAGGGATGGCCTAGCTAGTGGTGGGACTAGTATGGGGGCGGTGAGGCCTCCGCGGTAGCACAGCCGGCCACGGGAGGCAGGAGCAGGCAGCACGACCGGCGCTGCTTTGGGCGGCTGGAGCAAGAAGACGAGAGGTTGAAGAAGCACTATGGCCGTTGGATGGACATCATACGGTCACTGGATTATTGACTAAGTTGACAAAGCCCTCCGTCCCCGTCAACTTAGTAGGCCCACAAGTCATCCCAACAATATGGTGGGTCCCAGCTAGCAGGGGGGTATTCATTTTTTTGGACGTAATAAGGAGGCACTTCCTTGCGTGCGAAGATATAGCTGGTGGGTCTGACCTGTCAGCGGGGGTAATGTTTTTTTCACGAAATACAGAGGCCCTTCCTGTGGGTCCTAGCTGTGAGGTGGAGGAATCATTATTTTGCGCGTAATAAGGAGGCATTTCCTTGCGTGCGGCCGTGGACCCAGCTGTCAGCTTCTCCACGTACAGTCCACTTTCGATGGATGTCGTTCATTGACCACGTTGACCAGGCCGCGCCGAGAGCACCAGGGCGGTGGATGATGGCGAGGCCTAGGAAGGGAACGACACGGAGCCAGGGAATACTCGGCAGTTGTTTCCCACGCAAAGGAGTATGAGGGTTTACTGGTTCGTCTGCCATCGTCGGAGAATAACAACATGTGTGGGTGAGTAGAGGGATGGCTAGGCCAGTGATGGGAGTACGGTGGGGCCGTGAGGCCTGCGCGGCAGCATAGCCGGCCGCGGGAGGAGGGAGCAGGCAGTCCCGCCAACGCTTGGTTGAGCGGCTGGAGCATGAAGAGCAGAGATTGAAGAAGCACGACGGCCGTTGGATGGACATCCAACAGTCACTGCTCTCATGTGTTGACTAAGTTGACAGGGCGTTGCGTGTGCGTCAACCTTTTTTTATGAAAGCATACACGTCAACCTGTAGTAGGCGCACAAGTCAGCCTCAAATCTGTGGAAAACAGCATACAGCCCATTTGCCATTATTTCTAATAATGTACAGCCCATTTGCTAATTCTTAAGAATATTTTTGGAGCCCATCTTCTTTTTGTTAGCATTACACCGCATATTGTGGCCACGGTTAAAAAGTATATGAAAGTTTGCATATTTCGGTGCGGTCAACTGTTTTCAATCCAAAAATATCGATTCACATTCAAACTATTTTGAAAAATAATTTATATAAATATAAAATCCAAATAATTGTCCACGCATAAAAATCAATGGAATTTAAGATCTTGTAATGAAAAAAATTGAAACTAATTCCCGGTTTAATGTGTTTTAAAAATGTACAGCCCATTTCTGGGCAAACCGAATGAAACTCTCCTCGTCTTGAAAGATTTGCAGCCCAGCAGGGCCGATAAAGCAAGTAGGCCTTATTTGGGTATTTCTTAAAAAAATAGAACTGGGCTAGCCATTTTCAGCAAGAAAAAAACACAAGTGGGCTCATGATGTGGTAAACATAAATAAAATCCTGGCTAGACGGGCCACAGCCCCCGCACAGCCCCGTTGTTACCCTGATCCGTCGCTAAAACTAGTATAAATAACAACTGCTTGTTCCTAAAAAAACTGCGCGACTTGCTGGGTCCCTGGTGTCAGCCGCTCGTAGTGTAATTCTCTCATTTATTGACTACGTTGACAATGGCGTGAGCCCCAGATGTCCCACCATTAGGAGGAACCATATTTTTGGGCTTGTACTATAGAGGCACTTGCTTGCGTACTGCCATGACGCTGGTGGGTCCCTACTGTCATCCTCTCCACGTACAACCATCTCCTTGTTCCTCTCGGTTGTTGACGACGTTGACAACGCAAGAGGGCGGCGCACTGCGCACGGCGAGCGAACCAAGGCCGCAAGGCAGAGGACGACAGCGAGGCCTCGGACGGAACAAAGAGGAGCCGTTGAAGATGCGCCGGTCCAGTCGCAAGCGGAGGGAGTATGAGGGTTGACTCGTTCGGGCGCGGGTGCGTGTTGGGGCTGACGTCACCGGAGAATAACAGGACGTGTGGGGGAATAGAGGGAGGTACTGGCCAACGTTGGAGGGTACATACGGTAGGGCGGCGGAGGCACAGCCAGCCATGGGAGGCGGGAGCAGGCGGAGCCGACGGGGTGGTTTGGTTTGGGCGGCTGGAGGAAGAAGAAGACAAGAGATAGAAGATACACGACAGATGTTGGATGCCAATCCAACGGCTGGTAGACAGAATTGTTTGTTGACTGGCTAGTAAGTCGACACCACCTTGGATAGGCTATTTCCTTGCGGGTCCCAAATGTCAGAATCCAAATCTGTCACGGTCATGCAGCCTTTCCTATGAAAATTTACAGCCCATTTGATGTGCTAGTTCGAAATAAGTTTGTGGATGTTGGTGGGGGCTAATCACTTGGCTTCTGTAATGCACAGTGAGCTCAAGCAGCCGGCGAGAGTGATGTTATTTCCCTTGGTTGGGATTTGTTACAATATTTCACTCTAAATTAAACGAATGTCAAGCCATTTGCCTTGTTTCAAAGAAAATATGACAGTCACAGCCAAGTTGAAAAGGGCAGGAACATCTAAGTCCAGCTTACAAACTGTACAAAAGCACGAGGGTTAATTGTTCATCAGGTTTACAAAAAAAATCAGATTGAAAAGGGCAACAACATCTAACTCCAGCACTGTTTTCGGCAGTCACAGTCAAATGGATCAGTCAGGTCCATAGAATGAACATCCTGGGTCGTAAAATTTACTGGATTATGACCACAATATGTTGTAAATAGAAGCCCGGCACGTTCAGAAGCTCTTTTGCCCCCTGAAACTCCTTTTTTTGCTCCTCGACATACCCATCCGTCAAAACCATGCTGCTGATAAACTTAAGCCTGATGGACAATAGTAACCTCGCATTCTGTAGGAGTGAGGAAGAAGGGGAGCTGGGGTTTTCTGTAGGAGTGAGATGAGGAATTTGGGGGTACGAGTGGAGCGAGCTGGCGTGGGGTGGGTGGGAGCGAGGAGGAAGAAGAGCACCCATGTTTTTTTTGGGGGGGCGGTGTGCTGGGTGTGGGTAGCGCCTCTCATTCAGTAAATATATGGGCTTTCGAATTGATTTTACTATTTACTAGTGCGGATGGGCTGTTTTGTTTGGGCCCAGGGAAACAATTGCTACTAGTACAGTGGAGACACTCTACAGCTAGCCAGAAAAACAATTACTACTAGTACAGTGGAGACACTCTACCGCTTCTGGCTCCTTCTAGGTCATTGAAACGTCTCCCTCTACTGAATGCCGTTATACTTTTGTTCACCGACATGCGGGCCATGTAGCGCACGGGCCCAAATGCCATCCACCAAATTAGAAGGCAGTATGCAGGTGGAGAGTCACCCCGGTCGTAGCACGGCAGTAATGAGCCGTCGTATCACAAAACCCCACCTCCCCGCAGTCTAAGTTTGACGGACGAAGCAACCATCATTTCACTCTTCGCTGAATCCCCTTCTCCCTCACCATCTTCAAGAAAGGCAACACTCGCATCTGCCACTGTTCTTCTCTCCGAACGAAGGGAAGGTAAGCGGATCCGTGATGTTGGTATATTTTCGTTCAGAGAAAAAAATAACTTTTGCAAAGCAGTAACCGATCCTCACTCTCTTTTTTGTTTCATTGTCATTGCGATTGTGTTTTCCTTTCAGTGGTCTCCTAGTATTCGTCAGTTTCATGATGGACCAAGGAGAACCAGGCAAAGATCTGCCGATATTGGAGCAGACGCGGGAGGCTGATCCCCATGAGACAGAGAGCTCCAAGAAGATGGAGGCAACCACCGAGCCGACCCCAGATACGCTCACGACCACTACTGAGATGGTCAACGCCCCATTTGAGGTTACAACCCCGCTGAGCTGCCCAAGGTGATTTCCTTCTTTGCCGATCTCGATTGTGGTTTTTCATCTAAGTATGTGGTGAATTTTTTTAGAAAAGGAAGTATGTGGTGATTAATAATGCAAAAATTTATTAGCTTCGATGCCATGCTATACATAGTGGTTTAAATAACTTGTGTTTCTTATACTGAAAAGTAATTCAGAATTTATTTCTGTTTCAATTAGAGCACTGATGCAGACAGGGATTGTGTGGTTGTACATGTCACTCGCTATGAGGCGGACGACCTGAATATACGCACTGGGAAAATAGAGTTCTTAGGCTGTTGGATCCTGGAAGCCATTTGCGGTTATACCAATGAAGAGTTGTATTCCAGCCTCACTGTTGTCAGGCGTGTTGTCCAGGGTGTACTCAAGCACAAGAAGTTCAAAGCTACTCCTTCGTTTGTGAGGCATACTGTTCTTGCCAAGCTTACGCAGGAAGATGACGTGGCATGCCTCCACAAACAAGTTTATCAGTGGCAAGGCCACAAGGTTGTCTTCATGAAGGTTCACAGGATTGAGCTGTTGCGGGACGTCCTCGATGATGTTCATGGCAAGGTCCGTCTTGTGTCCAGCCCAAATTAGATCGAGGCATGAAATAGTTGCCCCAGCTAGTGTTTAATAGTAGTTTGGATTGTGTCTAATTATCCGAACCTTGCCTGTTATCGACCCCTCTGGGGCTAGTACTCTGTTTGAATCCGTCTATGGGAACTGCTGCTACTTTTGTGTGCCCGTGAATCATGTGAGAACCATCGTAATTGTTGCCGAAACAGATGCGTCCTCACTAGTTTTTTCATGAATATGGCATGGTAAGACATAAGTTGTCACAGTTTATCATACGAGCAGTGTGTGTTTTGATGAAACAGAGGACTCGTTCGAGAACCGTGCGCCGACATATACATAAGTACTTGTAAACACTGTTGGTGCTACCCCACTTATAAGCAGTTGTGCAAAACACGACACATTGGCTCAGCTTGCTTCAACACTAGGCTATCGACCAGCTAACAATCAACAATCTGCTGTCTGACATATAAGCAACTATGTATCTTGTTACAGTGGTTCATGCAGTTAATTGAGGCCACAATGTAATAAATTCCAAACGTTCACACGCTAGTCCAACGCTCATGTGGAACACTCACATTAAACTCGTCTTCATAAAAAACTTGAAAAGCATAAGTTAAGAAATTTTATACATCTCAATGATTCATAGAACATAACAAACATATACTAGTTCACAGCAAAAGAAAAAGTTGTGAGAAGGTTTACAAATCAGGAAAAAACAAGCAAGGCTTCTCTGAGCAAAGGGCCTCCCGGCAGGCTTAAATTTCCGGGAGTTCACTCTGGTTTTTTCTTGTTGCCACCATTCAGGGTTAGGTTCTCTCATTCCAGAATAACCAATTATAATTGTGGTCTCGGTTGGAATGCTAAACTGAACCATGCAGTGTACTGACCAGCTGAAATGCTTGTGCATTCCACTAAATTTAAGCACCACTATTTGCAGAAATAAGCAGACCACAATGCCTCTTGTCCGCGCACCTGTCCAAAAAACCGCCATGCAGCCGTGCCAGCTAGTCCTTGGTCCATGGATGAACTGGTAGAAAGTGCATTCTAAACTTGGATGCAGTTGTTTTCGCTCGTCCCTGCACTGCAACCAGGAAGTAAAACGTACGAATCAACTTCTTTTAGATTGCGTTGGTCATTCTACCTTAGTTACTACCAATGTAGGTATACCTTGAGGACGGGAGGTTAGACGACGGCAACGAGGGATAGCCATCTCATTTTGCGCAGTTGTACTAAAACTGAGGTGTGTGCTTTTGATTGCGCGGATAAAAACAATACGGAGACAGACATCCCGAAATGATATGGAGACAGACATCCCTGTTTGCGCAAATACGAAATACGGTTATTTAAACAGTGATAGATATTACTACTTTCCCCCGTTTCCTCTTAGAACCAAGTCCTAGATTCATGCTACAGCTTTCCCACTTTCTTCCCTGTTTGAACCAACGCTTTGAGTCGACTGTATGAACTAGCTTTACTTCTAATAATAGTAGAAGTCTAGGTGGCTTTGGAATAGCGGACGGAAGTAGAAAAGGATCCACACGAAGGGAGCTGGGGCAGTAGAGCAAGGCAGATTTCGAAGGAATATATACCTGAGGGTTGTCGGCATGTGGCAAAGACGGCGTCGGGAGGCCGCATCTTGGCCACAATACGACAGGGAGGAAGAAGGGGTCGGAGGCCCTCCCGAGCCGGCGCTCTCTCGGAGAGAACGGCACGGCCACCGATCGGGACGCGCAGGGAGCCGTTGGTCTCCTCCCTCTCTGCCGCCGACAGCGTGAACGATGCACCTACACCCCTGCCCTGGTCGAGGTTGTCCGGCCGGATTTGTGACCAGCCGTGAGCTGAGAGAGAGTGTGGCCACCTATGTGTTGCTTAGATCTAGAGAGCATGAGAGAGTGAACGAGAGGAACCCTACTAAAGCAAGCGCTAAGGCTCCTGCTTTTATATATAGTGGAGTGATTTTGTTGTACCAGCTTGAAAAAAATGCGCTCCTACGTGTACCCGCGAGTGGGTGTGAGAGAACTAGTGCGTGCGTGCACCGCTTCTCTTCGTGAGAATACAATATACTATGCCCAAAGAACGTTCGCCGCAAGAGTAATAGTATAAGTGTGTGACATGTGAGCTAAAATAAAATGTGCGCGTTGTCTTCTGTTTTTTAGAAGTTCTGAGGGTAGGGTGTGAAGAGCACATATGTGCGTGACGTCTACCTGCAGATAGATGGTGGGTGCGACGTGCGAGTCTGCGAGAGGACTCAGGAGAGTCGTGACTCATGAGGTTGTGTGTGCATGAGAGAGAGGGGGGCACGTATCAATGCAATGCATGTGTCCGTAAATCATTATCTGACAAACGTTCGCCACAAGCCTTTTCCTTACGAACATCGTAAGAACCGTTAGATCGGCATCCGACAGTGTCAGTTTTGCCATGTCATTTAACAGAACAACCACTCCTCCTACACACAAATCTTCCACGTGAGTGTTAGCAACTGCCGTATGCTCCCTCCGTTCCGAAATGCAGTGCATATAGCTTTATTGAAAATTTGAACCTCGCAAACTTTTACTGAGTTTTCGTGTACCAAATTGCACATGTAGAATACCATGTATATATCATTTCATTCATCTTCGAGAGGTAACTATAAAGATGGGTGAGGAGTCTACAAAGAAAGACCATCATATCACCCGCATCAATTTCAAGCATCCTTTAGTGTCGAGGAATATCATAGGAAGTCTATATGATATGATTTTTATAGGATTTTTTCCTTTAGAGCCAATTGGTTCATAGGAATAGATTCATATACTCCACATTTCAAAGGAAATAAACATGATATCATTTCTATAGCTTTAGAGCCACTTGGTTCATATGAATGGATTCCTATACTCCCTTAATTTCAAAGGAAAATAAACATTAGCGTATATTCAATAGAAAAGTTCCTATGATATGAACCAAATTACATCTCTTTTCTAATCCCTCCTCATAGGAATTGAGATACATGTCATCTCTAGATTCAATAGAAAAGTTCCTATGATGTGAACCAAATGACATCTCTTTTCCAATCCCTACTCATAGGAATTGAGATGCTCCATGTCATCTCTTTCCCTACAACTTCCATGTATACATCTTCTATTCCTAAATAGATAGTACAACCCACTAGTAGCTTTTTTCCAAAACATGCAACTATGGCACAAGAACTATATATTGTGCCAATAACTTTGAAAGATGGTCGCTGGATGAAGCTAACCCGACAGTGCAGAGATAGGCAAATCCAAGAACTACTGCCCGCTGGATATCATCAACATTCCACCAGATCTGCCACATGTACAATTTAGAAGACTCCATGGTTGAACTTAAGCATAATGCACAAACCTCAAAACACAAGCACTTCTCCTTTGTTCTAGAATCTTCTGTATCATAATTGATTATTTTTTCTAGATGAATTTCCATTATTTGTTTTTTACTTTATGATTTACAATGCACAACCCCATGAATCTTAACATTTTTATAAAACTAATTGATTTTGAATGAGATGAACTATAAGAACTAAACGAACATCTACATCATGCATATATGACTCAAAGCTTTACATGCTATAGTGTGTATTTATTCATAATTTGGTTTCAAAATCTCATGCGTTCAATACATGTGTACCTTACTAGTTTTGAGTAGAGTAGCAAATTTCACGCGGCCCCGGGTATATCAAAATGCAGGGCCCATGCATCATTGCCTTTCGGTCTAACCTACGTCCACAATTTTTTGTACGTACTATATCTCCACTGGTCCCCGAACCCAAAATGCTGCCTCGTTCCCGTAAAACCAAGTGACCCACACATATTTAAGGCGCCGACTCGAACCCGTTTACTACGACGTGGCCCCGCACGCCTTAGTACTCCTACAAACCCTACCGCCGCACTCATCATCGGTTTTCTTCAAGAGGACGAGGGAGAAGCCGATTTGTAGTGGAGGCGCTTTGAAAAAAAGGATCTGTAGTGGAGACCCCTACCCTAGGGTGCCCTAGGTAGCTTCCACATGCATCATTGTTTTCTGTTTTCTTTATGCTCTTGCGCCCTAGAGTGAAATGATGGTTGCTTCGTCCGTCCGGCTTAATGCGGGAAAGGTGGGGCTTTGTGATTTGACCTCTCATCGCTCATTTTCTACTACTGCGGCGCTATGACCGGGGTGCCTCCAATTCTAACCGCTGCTCTGAACTGTAATTTGGTGCATCGCACGTGGAACAAGACGGTGGATGAGCCACATGTCGGCCAAAAGGGTCCTGTTAAGTGTGTCGCCATTTCGTGTGCGGAGTGACCCTGCTTGAGTTGCTACGCCAACACGACAGGAGCAGCCTACCACTTGGTTTTGCTCCTTGGTAAATCCCGACTATATTGATCTAAAAAGATACGTGCTGAACTACCCTCTCCGTCTCGGTTTTTTTATTTTTAGGCGTCTCGGTTTATAGGGCCTGCACGTAGTTCTAGGTCATCCATTTGACTAACTAAGATGAGTTACTATATCACAAAAAGTATATCATTGGATTCTTAAGCGGATGTTGTTGTATTTAAAAGTCGAGGGCGGGGCTTTTCCTCTCGTTACTTTAACTCTTCAGTATGTACATACTACTAGTATTTCTTTAATAGAATTTAGCACCCCAATTAAGCACGTACTAGCTTTTTTAATAGTACTATATGCATAATTTGGCGACAAGCGCTCTCTATATGTACCACCTTTTTTTAATTTCATTTTTTGCTCCATGGCGCAATCCATCGATAGTACTACTGTACAAAAGTATACATTTTAAAAAAGGCTAGAGTACTGTTCATCACATATATAGCCAGTTAAATTCTCAATCTAGAATGACGTGCATGCCATGTAGTAAACCGATACGGAGGAAGTATAGTAAAAATGAGGTGATTTTATCGAGCGATCGGCGGGGGAGCATGGCCTGTCATGCGGTCCCACATGTCATGATGTACCAAGGCGATGCACGTGTCCCTCTTGAGGTAGAAGCAATACTACGTGGTTTGAGATGATGGCGAACCAAAGTGTGAAATAATGTTTGCTTCGTCCGTCCGGGAAGGTGCGGCATTGTGATTTGACGTCTCATTGCTCATTACTACTACTGGGCCGGTACGAGTGGGGTGCGTCCCCCCTGCTGTTCTGCACTGTTATTTGGTGCTTGACACGTCAACCCGGTTACTATATGTCCCACATGTCGGCGACAGGAAGTACAGAATTCATGAAAGGGAGCGTCGACGGAGGAGTATACTACAGAATTCATGAAAGGGAGCGACTTAGTTTTGGAAAAATCTGTTTTGACGAAGTACGTACCCACTAGGGTTTATAGGGCTCGTCTAAAAACATTCGTTTTTCCGTTTGATAAGTCTCAATTCTACTATACTAGTAGTAGTACCATTACATGTTGGATTTCGAGGTGCGTTAGATCACCCGACGCAAGCAGTGTCAAGAGGAAACTAACCAATGCATGTACAAGTTCATGGAAATTTAGTGGTCATTCATGCATTCGTTCTAATTAATGCCTCGGTAAACATAACTTCTTGAGAAAAACGAGCGTACTAATTACTTGTGCAAACTACGAAATTAATTCGACCACTCACCGTCTACCTTGGTTGGAGAGATTTTGAAATTGAGCCATAAACTGGAAAGGAGTGAGTAGTAACTTTTGTCTCGATTACTATTTGTGGCCTTGTATAGATGCAAAATGTATATTTTTATAGTGGCCTTGTATAAGTAAATGGAGGGAGTACTAACCAAAGTACGTAGTAGGGACGAGGAGTAAGCGGAGGGAGTAGTAAAATTTTCTCCTCATGCTGCGAGCCACCACGCGCGTGGGCGAGCGAGCGGGCGTAAAGGCTAAGCTTCACCTCATCCTGCGATCCACCGCACCCGTGGGCGGGGGAGACGGCGTACTAAGCAAGCTCCTCCTCGTTCTGCGAGTTGACGGAACACATCAAAAGTACTCCACTGTATAGAGCCTTGCCTCTAAGGTAGGCCCCACATGGTTTGCCTCTTTTTTTTAATTTAACATAACACGTCAAGTCGCAATTTGTTTGTTCACCCGTGGTAGACGATCCTCCCTCCACTAAGTGGACAACCAGTACACATGCCAAATTACCACGTAGGCTGCCTTTTTCATACAGAAATGAGCTCCACCGTGTACCCGCGCGGGTGTGGTTGGGAAAGAGACGGGAGTACGTGCACCGTGCGTGCACCTCTTTTCTTCGTGCACGTCCCCCACCTACGTGGGTGTGTGTGAGAGAGATACAAACCTAGACATAATGCGTCGTCCATCCCCATGCCTCCGCCCAGTCCGACAACCAGTCACCACCACGCCCCACTCCTCCTCACCTTATCTCTCATCTTTCTCCCTCCATTTTTATATACAAGGGGCCACTATCAAAATTACAATTTGCAGATATACAAGGCCACTAACACTAATCGATGCAATATTAATGGTGTTTGCCTCGTGGTACTAGCAAAGGAGGACATTAATTATCCCTTGCATGCATGCGGGAGTTTGTAAAAAAATGCATCTTGATGTTCCGTGCAATGCACGGGCATCTTGCTAGTCCATGAAAACAACACATGGCAAAATTCCACGGCGAACGAGGGATTTGAATCTGTTGGGAGGGGCTGTTTGGATCTTGCCCGGGGTAGCCAAAATATTGGCGACCCTTTTGTCCACCGGTGCCTTTGCCACCGATGAACGAGGAATGGCCCGGGTGCTCATGCTGTCATGCATCCTCCAGCGCGCACGATGGAGATGAGCTCACATGAGCTATGTTTTTTTGTCCCACAACGCCGCCCGAGCCGCCCGCGGACCGATCGGCGACCCGCATATTACGCCATCCAACCGTAGCCGCACACATTATGACAGCAACTCAACCAACCGGACGAAATTCATGCAAACACATAGACAAACTGATATTTCATATAAACAAAGACGGAAATCATATAAAATGCCGGATTTTCATACAAACATGACGGATTTCATTACATTCAAATAAACTACGCGGTGCTAGTTCTGGACAGCACAGGTATTTAATACCTGGCCTAAATGGTCGCCCGTCTATCGATTTGTGTTCCTCATGTCCGGCAGCACGATCACCGGACTGTCGGGAGCCCCGGAGGTATATGCTTCAGCACAAAGAACGGCTCGCTTCCCCACTGCATAACTGATATCATTGGCAGGTGCCGAAGATGATGGTGGCCGGCACCGGTTCGAGTTCATCACCGGCCACTACTTCGCCATGGCCGGCACCGGCTCGAGTTCATCCTAACATTCCCCTCTTCCATGGAGCCCATGCGGGGTCGATGAAGGTCCTCGCAACAAAAGGATCCGGCAAGACACCTGTTGTGTACGCCGGCGTCGCCTCCGCGGTGGCCTTCATGGGACCCAAGCGGCGGCGGCCTCCCGTGTTCTACTTCTCCTCGATGATGGCGGCGGACGCGGAGGCGCTGGCCACCGACTCGTCGCTCTCGGCGCACCCGGCTTCTGTCGCTGCTTGCATGGCACGGCCGCCGGCATGGGAGTCTCGGCCACAGAAACGGGAGACGCGGTACAAGGCGGCGGCGTGGACGACAGCAATGACGCCCGTGCGCCGCTCCTCGTCGAGCTGGCCTGGAGCGACGAGTTGCTGAACCGCATGCCGGCTTGGGACGGCAACTGGCTCCGTCGGGCGAGGGGAGGGAGGTGGATCAGCGAGTTGCATAGCTCGTATCCGGCGGGCTATCCAGCCGGCTTGGATGCGGAATAACTACTCTTCGTAAGCCATCGTAAGAGTGGACAAAATGGTGGAGGAGATAGGGAGCGGCGGAGGTGTGCGATTCTTGGCCGGCGTTTGGCCTCGTTTAAATAGGAGATTAAATAGACGACGGACGGGAGGAGCTCGGCCGGCGTTGTGTTTAACGTCGGCCCGGTCATGAACGGACGTGTGTCCAGAGTGGGTTTCTCGGCTTCCACACGGGCGGGTTTCATGGAGGTGTTTGAATGCGGCACAGAGGCGTGTTCAGCCGGGCGTGCCGCGAGTGGCGCCCTAGACTCTAACCTAAGACACCGCGTAGTTCTTCCATTGACGTGTGGGCTCTTTGGGTGCATGGCCTGCATGTCAGTGACCCAACGCAGGCAGCGCACAACAGAGGAACCTTTGGTGGGCCAGGGCGGTCAGAAGCAGGCATTTCATAAACCGATGATTGTTCATTGAGTGTGACGTCATCTTTTTCATGTAGATAAGCCTACTATGTTGATAGCCCGTTCGATACGCTGTGATTCATAAAGACCGCTGCAAACATCAATGTTCTGCTTATCACAGATAAGATTGATTAATACTCGTAACAATCCATGTCCTTAACAAAGGGTGCATGCACGTATAGGTTGAGCGTGTGTCTTGCGTCGTGTGCTGTGTGCATGCAGGCGTGCGAGTGTTGCGTGTGTGCAAGGGTATGTTTCAATGTTGCATGCATGGGTGCGTATGTGCGTGTGTTCGTGAGTGCATGTGTACGTGTCAGTGTTGCACGCCAGCATGCGTGCGTGTGCACGTGTCAGTGTTGCACACCTACATGCGTGCGTGTCTTGCGTGCGTGCATGTGTACGTGCGGAGTGAGGCTACACGTCAGTCGACTGACTTTTTCATCTCTAGTCATTAGATTTTCCAGCCGTTGGATACAAAATCAAGGGCCTCCAGTTTATCATCCAACTCCACCCCCCTGAGCCGCCAGCCACCACTGGCCAAACCGCCCCCCCCCCCCCCCCCCGGCCGGCCCGCCCTCCCCGAAACCACTCCCCACCGCCGGTCCACCGCCGCACCGGGCATCCCTCTAGCCCCCCACCCCGCCGAGATTTTTCTTCGGGGATCCCCACCCCACCGCCCAATGAACGCCCCCCAACCGCCGGTGACTGCCAACCAGAGGTCTCACAACTTCGAATACCCACCGACCACTAATTTATTACCATTTTTGTCCTTCATATACGCGCTGACGGGTGGGCCCTATGGTAATGTGCGCTGCTGAATGTGGACCATTTGACTGGTCAATTGATCGTGTTATCAAAAAATTACGGAGTTGTATGGTGAGCCAGTGACCGTATGATCACCCTAAAATGTACTCCTATTTTATTAACACAGTACAGACTCAAACTACCATTTCTTTCTTTCATATACGGGCTGATAGGTGGGCCCCATGGTTACGCGCCCCGATGGTGCAACACTAGTTGCGCCGCGTGGAACGTTTGACTGGTCAATTGATTGTGTCATCAACAAAATACGGAGTTGTACGGGTGAGCCAGTGACCGTATAATCATGATATGTATTTGTTTAACACGGTACAGACGCAAGGGCTCATATATACGCGCAAGCACTCACCGCTATAAGCGCACACACGTGAACCCTACCCCTATGAGCACCTTCGAGAGAGTGGGCCAGCGTATATGATCTTGAGATTTTACGAAGTCACCATAGGTGCCTCGTAGTCGAGTGGAACGTCTCCTCCCACTAAACGTACATCGCCAGAAAATACTGAAATTAACACAAAATAAATGCGAGCACCGGGACTTTAACCTTGGTGGGCTCGAGAAACCACTGTCCTCTAACCATCCAACCACATGTTGGTTAGCACGACAAAATGTATATGGTGACCGTGATGAGCTTATTCTGAAGTTCAGTGACCATATCGTGCTTTCGCTTCAAATACAATGACCGTAAGTGTCGTCAACAAAATACGGAGCACGCATCAAATGCAAAGTCCGTCAGTGTCATCAACAAAATATGGAGACATATCGTGAGCTAGATACCGTTGTGCTATTGTATATGCTTATTTTCTTAGTGGCCGATTGCGTGTGTGGTGTGGTGGGCACATCATTTCTAGTTGTGGTGGGTCAACATGAAGACTCATGGGTCGGTTCCATCCTGCGCCACATATAGGTTGGACCGAGACGTGTTATACGAAGACCCATGTGGAGGACTCGACGTACAACACGAAGCTACCAGAGTCGCGGAGGACTCTATCCCCACTGGTGATAAGCCGACTACATATGATTTGTAACCCTAGGCCCTTAGTATGTTATACAATCTTGGGAGCTAGTTCGTCGATAGTATACACACACGCACAATGCCCGGTATTCACGTGTACTTTGTAAACACCCCTATCACTAATATACAGTACCAGGAGTAGGCTCTTTCTTCAAATGCAAGGGTCCGATCCGAACTAGGGTAAAACTTTGCCTCGTATTACCATCCAGCCTAACAGCCAGGGATATCCTACCGAATGATATGATGAAATCATATCTGCCAACTACTAAGAGAGAGGTGTGTCGGGGGGGGCAATGTGTGCGAGAGAGGCCTAAAGATAATGTGCGTGCGGGAGACACGTAGGCACATATATGTGTGTATAGAGGGCTAGTAGAGACCGTGCATGTGTATATATGCATGTGAGAGAAATAGTGTTTTCCAACTGAGATTAGTGAAAAGAGTGGTACATAGTAGTCGGAGAGAGAGAGATAAACAGAGAGAGCATGTGCGTGAGACACCCGGACACCCTGAGAGAGATTGTGAGCATGTGTGAAAGAGAAATGCCGATGCATATAAAGTGTGTGCACTTATGCGTTAGATAGAGAGATATATAACGCGTTTGTGAGAACGGGGCGAGGCATAGTGCATCTACGTGTAAAAGACGGTTCTACGCATTAAATTAAAATATAAATGTCATTATTATTTTTGGATGAGATCATGAATTTTGCAAATTGCGTATGGACAAAAATCGGTCTATCAGACACCCATACTCTATTGAATTCTAGCATGTGCATGTGTTTATTTCATATTATCGATCCATAGAGTGAGAGCGGTTTGAAATACAAGCAATGGATGCTTTTGCAATTCATATATAAACATTAATTAGTGAACTCCATGTTGTTAGTGTGAAGCGGTTTTCCCAGTCACGACGTTGTAAAACGACGGCCAGTGAATTGTAATACGACTCACTATAGGGCGAATTCAACATAAAGGGGGTTTCAAAGATTCGAATTCATAGGAAGTGCATTCATCTATTTGAACCTGAGATAATGGCATTTGTAAATCAGATGTAAAAGGGGCATCAATCTTTGTTGTGAGTTTGAACATGCTATATATATTCATACGCATATCTAACTTTTTTTGCAACCAAGGAGATTATATCTGGAACCATGCATGAACTGAGGTAAGTTGCATATTTTTTAATATATACTCGTGTACAATGTATATTAAAATGTACCCCCTCCATTCCAAAATAATCGTAGCTTTAGGATTTTCAAGAGTAAAGATTTGTGAAGTTTGACAAATCCTGAAAGTTCAATTCAAGAGAACCGAAAACGTTAATGCTTCTGCTCCCAAATATTGAACGAAGCGCCAAATAGGCCTCTGGTCACCCGAAACCGCGCGAGACTAATGTTTTGGTGGTAGGAAATTACTGTCCTGACTCTGGCCCGTGTAGCCTATCGGCCCGATGTCCAAAGGTCTAAACCGAGGTAGGTTTGTAACTTCACCAAGATGCTAGTCTCAACTGCCTCCGAGAAGCATTCATACACCGTGGGCGCCTACCCATGCGCTCGGCCGAAATCTATCCCGCCCACATTTGGGACACCTGACATGACTGTCCTACCCCCAACCCGCAACATGTCCAAAATTTTAGATGGGGGCAAAGTTTGTAACTTTCCCCAAATTTCAAACAAGCGCGTCTCAAACCGAAACATTGTTCCCCCTTAGTTCCCCGCCTCCCTCCGTTTCCCCATTCATACTCCGTGGGCACGAAAACGCCCTCTCCACTAGCCGCGAAACCCCAGCCTCCTCCGTCCTCCACCCCATAGCGGCCAATCCACCGCCGCCCTCCTCCATCACGCCGGAGCCGGTACCCCGACGTCGTCGTCCAACGCAACCGCAACCGCAACACCCTCAAGGACTTAGCAGCTGAAGCCGAGGCAGAGCTGCCTCCATGACGCCGACGCTGACGTGCGCCGTACCAGAACCACTCCGACCACGCCGTCCTGCGCCTCACTGTTGCGGCTCCACTGTTGCAACCGTCCACCGCACCAGAGCCGTTCCTGCTACGCTGTCGTTCGCCACCTCGGATCTGCTTCCCCGCTGCCGATAGACAGCCATCGCACCACACTCAACAACTTGGCCATGGGTTCGTCCAAGGCTGCACCGTCCTCCACAACTTCTGGTTTCCGGTGAACAACAAGAAGATCGTCGGAAAAACAGAAGGAGGACACAACACTGCCAGCAGAAAGAGGTACTCCTCTTCCCTTATTCGTGCAAATCTTACGTCTCCGCTCACACCGTATTCATCCCACGAAAGAAACTAGTTGAGAGCTTCTTACTGCATCTTCTTCGTGATAATAAATGCACAAGGTTTCCTCCCTTTTACTATTTCACCTTTGCTAGAGGTCAGTAGCCCGCCTGGATTTCAATTCAGGGTCAGTCGAACCGCAATTAAAAGAAGAAGCACCCGCTTAGGCGCGTGGAGCACCTAGTCCGCCTGTTCCCCGGGGAAGCGGTGCATCGGTGTCTATCATAGAGGTGTGGGGCGCAGGAGCTACTTGCGCCCGATCTGGAGGTCGGTGGGGATTGAATGGATGGTCGGGGGGCGGTGCGGTGAGGTCGAGGGGAGGGCGCAGGCAGGGGAGGAATACTGGGTCGGTGGTCGCTGGCGTTTCGAGGAAGATCGTCAACACTGACTGGCTGGAGGTAGATGAAGGTGATCTTCCCGTTCTTTGTGCATCGGACGGTGTAGAAAAAAATGGACTGGCCTATTTGCTTTCAGTCGACTGTTATTTTCATAGAATCCTATAGTAATTTAGTGTGCCATGCATGTTGTAGAGCTATCAAATGTCTCCCGTCATTTATTTCTCACCGACCTGCTATCTGCTACCTTTACACTGTACTAATTGTGCACACACTTCACCCATACTCCATTATTGTTTTTTATGCATGGGTATTTCAGACTCTGACGCAGTGTTGATGAATGCAGAAAAGAAAAGACAGAAGTCGCTCCAGTGTAATTTGAAGATAAGCACTAAGCGTTTTAGCGCTCTAATGGGTGCAGTGTCAGTAGTTGGAGACAGTAAACGCAGCTCTGCAGTTGATGATCTCAATTGCCACACACAACCATCCCAGGTGCTTGCTTTAACTTCACGCTGTCAAATGTGGTTGCATGTTGCATATGGTGTCTAGCTTGTATTGCTTCCAATTTGGTTAAATTGCATCTGCTTACTTTACACATTATACCTTTGATAATGACATGCCTTCCTGTTTTTGATACATACTACATATGTCTATTAACCATGTTCGTACATCAAACTAATGCTCTTTTGTATCCCTCGTCAATCACTTATGATGAGACAGTCACCCGAGTGGGTTACTGTGAGACGCCCTACTCGTTTAAAGAGTGCAGTGTCACCCTCCCCACATGATTCTCAAGAAACAGCAAGGCTAAATGAAGATAGTCAATGTAGCTCTCTAGTTGATCACCGCAATTCCCCCACACCACCATCGCAGGTGCTTGCTCTTACTTGGTAGTGTGATATGTGGTTGCATGTTGCATATGGTGTCTACCTTGTAATGCTTCTAATTAGGGTAAATTGCATCTGCTTAGTTAACACATTATACCTGTGAATATGACGTGTCTTCCTATTTTTGGTACATACTACGTCTTTCTATTAACCATGTTCTTACATCAAACTACTTTTCTTGTGTATCCCTCATCAATGCTCCTAATTTGTTAAATTGCATCTCCTTAGCTTACACATTATACATGTGAATATGAAACGCCTTCCTGTTTTTGGTACATACTACATCTGCCTATCACACCATGTTCTTACAAACTACTGTTCTTGTGTATCCTGCGTCTATCGCTTATGATGAGACAGTCACGCGTGTGGGTTAATATGAGATGCAATATACTCTTATAAAGAATGCAATTTCATCCTCACCACATGATTCTCAAGAAACAGCAAGCCTAAATGAAGATATTGAACGTAGCTCTGTACCTGAAGACCGCACTTCCCCTACACCACCATCACAGGTGCTTGCTCTAACTTCGCTGTGTGATATGTGGTTGCATGTTGCATATAGTGTCTAGCTTGTAATGCTTCTAATTAGGGTAAATTGCATCTGCTTAGTTTACACACTATACCTGTGAATCTAACATGTCTTCATATTTTTGGTACACACTACATCTATGTGTTAACCTTGTTCTTACATGAAACTACCTCTCTTCTATATCCTGCATCAATCACTTACGATGAGTCACCTTTATTCATTGCATATTGCATATTATTTCTAGCCTGTTGCCATGTATTGCTTCTAATTTGGTCAAATACATTTGTTAGGGCACCCTTTTAATTTGACAGAGTGATATTGGTTTAATCTTTCATATGGTTTCTAGCTTGCATCGATTCTAACAAGTTCAAGCACCTTGTGCTTAGTTTACACTTTATACATCATACATGTCAATATGTCACGCCATCCTATTTTTCATACATATTCCATCCTCCTATCATGCGGCTGCCTTACATGAAAGTAGCGTTCGTCAGTATCACGCATCAATGAGTTCTGAAGAGCAAATTTTATTCCTTTTTCTTGTGGGTTTGACTTGACAAGGCAAAATCAAGAAAGAGGAAGGAAAAAAGTAAGGAAGGTGATGATGGTGGTCCTCTGCGGCAATGTAAACGGAGCATCTGTACCGATTCTCCTTGTACTGATAGTGCATTACAAGGTCCAAGTCTCCGCTCTCCTACTCCACCATCCAAGGTGCTTGCTCTAACTTGGCAGTGTGATATCTGGTTGCATGTTGCATATGGTGTCTAGCTCGTATTGCTCCTAATTAGTGTAAACTGCATCTACTTAGCTTACACATGATACATGTGAATATGACACACTTTCCTGTTTTTAGTACATACTATATCTGTCTATCACACCGTGTTCTTACATGAAACTACTCTTCTTGTGTATCCCGCATCAGTCACTTATGATGGGACACCTTTAAGTTGGCAGTGTGATATTGGTTTGTGTCTTGAATATGATTTCTAGCATGTATTGCTTCTAGTTTGATGAATGCCACCTATGACGAGACAGTTTTACCTTGGCAGAGTGATATTGATTGCAGCTTCCATATGGTGTCTTGCAGTGTTTCTAATTGGTTGAAGTGCCTTCTACTTAGTTACCACATCATAGGTGTGAATATGTCAAGCCGTCCATTTTTTCGTACATATTCCATCCTTGTATCATGACTTTGCCTTTCATCAGAGTAGTGTTCGTTAGTATCATGCATGAATGAGGTCTGAAGAGTGAATGATATTCCTTTTTCTTGTCGGTATGACCTCACATTGCAAAATCAATAAAGCTGAAGGAAATTGGCAATGCATTGGATGGTGGTGATCCTTCCGAGCAACTGAAACAGAGGTTCTCTACAAATTCTACTCCGCCATCCTCCCAACAAGATTCGCAAGACAAAGCAAGGCTAGACAGTCAACGTAGCTGTGTAGATGATGAGCACATCTCCCCTACTCCACCATCACAGGTGCTTGCTCTAACTTGGCACTATTATATGTGGTTGCATGTTGCGTATGATGTCTAGCTTGTATTGCTTCTAACTTTGTTGAATTGCATCTGCTTACTTTACACATAATACCTGTGAATATGACATGTGTTCTTGTTTCTACATCAGACTACTATTCTTACATATCCCGCATCAGTCACTTATGATAAGGCACCTTTAAGTCGCCACTGTGATATTTGTTGTGTCTTGCATATGATTTCTAGCATGTACTGCTTGTAATTTGTTGAAACGCCATACAGTTTGAACTTGGCAGAGTGATATTGGTTGCATCTTTCATATGGTGTCTAGCTTGCAGTGCTTCTAATTTGTTGAAATGCCTTCTGCTTAGTTACTTATTGACTCTAGCAAGTGTGAGACTATTGGAAATATGCCCTAGAGGCAATAATAAATTGGTTATTATTATATTTCCTTGTTCATGATAATCGTTTATTATCCATGCTATAATTGTATTGATAGGAAACTCAGATACATGTGTGGATACATAGACAACACCATGTCCCTAGTAAGCCTCTAGTTGACTAGCTCGTTGATCAATAGATGGTTACGGTTTCCTGACCATGGACATTGGATGTCGTTGATAACGGGATCACATCATTAGGAGAATGATGTGATGGACAAGACCCAATCCTAAGCCTAGCACAAGATCGTGTAGTTCATTTGCTAAAGCTTTTCTAATGTCAAGTATCATTTCCTTAGACCATGAGATTGTGCAACTCCCGGATACCGTAGGAGTGCTTTGGGTGTGCCAAACGTCACAACGTAACTGGGTGGCTATAAAGGTACACTACAGGTATCTCCGAAAGTGTCTGTTGGGTTGGCACGAATCGAGACTGGGATTTGTCACTCCGTGTAAACGGAGAGGTATCTCTGGGCCCACTCGGTAGGACATCATCATAATGTGCACAATTGACCAAGGAGTTGATCACTGATCACGGGATGATGTGTTACGGAACGAGTAAAGAGACTTGCCGGTAACGAGATTGAACAAGGTATCGGGATACCGACGATAGAATCTCAGGCAAGTACAATACCGCTGGACAAAGGGAATTGAATACGGGATTGATTGAACCCTCGACATCGTGGTTCATCCGATGAGATCATCGTGGAACATGTGGGAGCCAACATGGGTATCCAGATCCCGCTGTTGGTTATTGGCCGGAGAGTTGTCTCGGTCATGTCTGCATGGTTCCCGAACCCGTAGGGTCTACACACTTAAGGTTCGATGGCGCTAGGGTTATTAGGAAGACTTGTATGTGATTACCGAATGTTGTTCGGAGTCCTGGATGAGATTCTGGACGTCACGAGGAGTTCTGGAATGGTCCGGAGGTAAAGATTTATATATGGAAAGTTGTTGTTTGGGTTCCGGGAAAAGTTCGTTTTTTCCGGTATTGTATCGGGAAGCTTCCGAAAGGTTCCGGAGGATTCCGGAGGGGTCCGGAGGTCCGGAAAAAGTTCCACCACGTCTAATACAGTAGCATGGGCTGTAGGGGGGCGCCCTAACCTTAATGGGCCAAGGGCACCAGCCCCCCAAGGCCCATGCGCATGGGAGAGGGGAAACCCTAAAGGGGAGGGCCTCCACTTGACTTGGGAGGCACTCCTCCCCCCCTTGGCCGCCGCCCCCAACCCTAGATGGGATCTAGGGGGCCGGCCCCCCTCTCCCCCACCTATAAATAGTGGAGGGGTGGGAGGGCGGCCACACCCTTGAACCTGGCACAGCCCTCCCTCCTCCTACCTTCTTCTCCTCCTCCATGGTGCTTGGCGAAGCCCTGCCGAAGAATCACAAGCTCCACCACCACGCCATCGTGCTGTTGGACTTCTTCCTCAACCTCTCCCTCCTCCTTGCTGGATCAAGGCGTGGGAGACGTCTCCCAACCGTACGTGTGTTGAACGCGGAGGTGCCGTCCGTTCGGCGCTAGGATCATCGGTGATTTGGATCACGACGAGTACGACTCCATCAACCCCGTTCACTTGAACGCTTCCGCTTAGCGATCTACAAGGGTATGTAGATGCACTCTCCTTCCCCTCGTTGCTAGATTACTCCATAGATTGATCTTGGTGATGCGTAGAAAATTTTAAATTTCTGCTACGTTCCCCAACAGTGGCATCATGAGCTAGGTCTATGCGTAGTTTCTATGCACGAGTAGAACACAAGTTGTTGTGGGTGTCGATTTTGTCAATTTGCTTGCCGTTACTAGTCTTATCTTGATTCGGCAGCATTGTGGGATGAAGCGGCCCGGACCGACCTTACACGTACTCTTACGTGAGACTGGTTCCACCGACTGACATGCACTAGTTGCATAAGGTGGCTAGCGGGTGTCTGTCTCTCCCACTTTAGTCGGATCGGATTCAATGAAAAGGGTCCTTATGAAGGGTAAATAGAAATTGGCATATCACGTTGTGGTTTTCGCGTAGGTAAGAAACGTTCTTGCTAGAAACCTATAGCAGCCACGAAAAAACTTGCAACAATAATTAGAGGACGTCTAACTTGTTTTTGCAGCATATGCCTTGTGATGTCATATGGCCAAAAGGATGTGATGAATGATATATGTGATGTATGAGATTGATCATGTTCTTGTAATAGGAATCACGACTTGCATGTCGATGAGTATGACAACCGGCAGGAGCCATAGGAGTTGTCTTAATTTATTTATGACCTACGTGTCAACATAAACGTCATGTAATTACTTTACTTTATTGCTAAAGCGTTAGCCATAGTAGTAGAAGTAATAGATGACGAGACAACTTCAAGAAGAAACGATGATGGAGATCATGATGATGGAGATCATGGTGTCATGCCGGTGACAACGATGATCATGGAGCCCCGAAGATGGAGATCAAAAGGAGCAAAATGATATTGGCCATATCATGTCACTATTTGATTGCATGTGATGTTTATCATGTTTTACATCTTATTTTCTTAGAACGACGGTAGCTTAAATAAGATGATCCCTCGTAAAATTTCAAGAAAAGTGTTCCCCCTAACTGTGCTCCGTTGCGAAGGTTCGTCGTTTTGAAGCACCACGTGATGATCGGGTGTGATAGATTCTAACGTTCGACTACAACGGGTGTTGACGAGCCTAGCATGTACAGACATGGCCTCGGGACACATGCAATACACTTAGGTTGACTTGACGAGCCTAGCATGTACAGACATGGCCTCGGGACATGGAAGACCGAAAGGTCGAGCATGAGTCGTATAGAGGATACGATCAACATGAGATGTTCACCGTTGATGACTAGTCCGTCTCACGTGATGATCGGACACGGCCTAGTTGATTCGGATCATGTTTCACTTAGATGACTAGAGGGATGTCTATCTGAGTGGGAGTTCATTAAATAATTTGATTAGATGAACTCAATTATCATGAACATAGTCTAAATTGTCTTTGCAAATATGTTGTAGATAAATAGCTCACGTTGTAGCTCCCTGTTTCAATACGTTCCTAGAGAAAGATTAAGTTGAAATATATTGTAAGCAATGATGCGGACTAGGTCCGTAGTCTGAGGAGTGTCCTCACTGCTACACAGAAGGCTTACGTCTTTGATGCACCACTCGATGTGCAAACCCCTACAACGGCGTATGTGGATGTTGTGAACACCTGACAGACACATCCTGATGACTACTTGATAGTTTAGTGCACCATACTTTACGGCTTAGAATCGGGATTCCAATGACATTTTGAATGCCATAGAACATATGAGATGTTCCAAGAGCTGAAATTGGGATTTCAGGCTCATGCCCGTGTTGAGAGGTGTGAGACCTCTGACAAGTTCTTTTGCCAACAAGATGGAGGAGAATAGCTCAGCTAGTGAGCATGTGCTCAGAATGTCTGGGTGCTACAATCACTTAAATCAAGTGGGAGTTAAACTTCCAGATAAGATAGTGATTGATAGAGTTCTCTAGCCACTATCACTAAGCTACTAGATCTTCGTGATGAACTATGACATGCAAGGGATGGAGTTGATCCCGAAGCTGTTCGCGGTGCTTAAGACCGCAAAAGGTAGAAATCAAGAAGGAGCATCAAGTGTTGATGGTTTAACAAGACCACTGGTTTCAAGAAGGGCAAGGGCTAGAAGGGAAACTTCATGGATGGCAAACCAATTGCCGCTCCAGTGAAGGAACCCAAGGTTGAACCCAAACCCGAGACTAAGTGCTTCTATTGTAAAGGGAACAGTCACTGGTAGCGGGATTACCCCAAATGCATGGTAGATAAGAAGGCTGGCAACTTCAACAAAATTTATACGTGCCATTAATGTGTACCTCACTAGTACTCCTGGTAGCACCTGGGTATTGGATACCGGTTCAGTTACTATTATTGGTGACTTGAAGCAAAAGCTACGGACTAAACAGAGACTGGCTGAGGGCGAGGTGACTATGTGTGTTGGAAGTGTTTCCAAAGTTGATGAGATCACCATCGCACGCTCCATCTGCCTTCGGGATTAGTATTGAACCTAGATAAATGTTATCAGGTGTCTACGTTGAGCATGAATATGATTAGATCATGTTCATTGCAATACGGTTATTCATTTAAGTTAGGGAATAATGGTTATTCTGATTACATGAATAATACCTTTCATGGTCATGCACCCTATGTGAATGGTTCATTGAATCTCGGTCGTGGTAATACACATGTTCACGCCAAAAGATGTAGAGTTAATAATGATAGTACCACTTTCTTGTGGCACTGCCGCTTAGGTCATATTGGCGTAAGATGCATGAAGAAACTCCATGTCGATGGATGTTTGGAGTCACTTGATTTTGAATCGCTTGACACATGCGAGCCATGCCTCATGGGCAGGATGACTAAGACCCCGTTTTCAGGTACAATGAAACGGGCAAGTGACTTGTTGGAAATCATACATGCTGATGCGTGTGATGCAATGAGAATTGAAGTTTGCGGTGGATATCGCTATTTTCTCATCTTCACTGACGATTTGAGTAGATATAGGTATATTTACTTAATGAAGCACAAGTCTGAAACGTTTGAAAAGTTCAAGCGATTTCAGAGTGAAGTTAAGAATCATCATAACAAAAAGATCATGTTCCTACGATCTGATCAAAGGGGGATTTTCTGAGTTATGAGTTTGGCAATCACTTAAGACATTGTGGAATTGTTTCACAGTTGAAGCCACCGGGAACACCACAGAGTAATGGTGTGTCCGGACGTCGTAATCGAACCTTATGAGATATGGTGCGATCTATGATGTCTCTTACCGATCTACCGTTTTCATTTTGAGGTTATGCGTTAGAGACAGCTGCATTCACTTTAGATAGGACACCATCTAAGTCCATTGAGACAACATCATATGAACATTGGTTTGGCAAGAAACCAAAGTTGTCGTTTCTTAATGTTTGTGGTTGCGATGCTTAAGGCTTCAGCCAGAGAAGCTCGAACCCAAAGTGGACAAACACATCTTCATAGGATACCCAAAGGTGACAGTTGGGTATACCTTCTATCTCAGATCTGAGGGCAAATTGTTTGTCGCTAAGAACGGGTCCTTTCTCGAGAAGGAGTTTCTCTCGAAAGAATTGAGTGGGAGGAAGATAGAACTTGATGAGGTTGTCAAACCTTTATTTCAACCAGAGAATGATGCAACACAGAAAGATGTTTTCTGTGGCACCTACGTCTGTTGAATAGGAAGTTAATGGTAATGATCATGAAGCTTCGGATCAAGTTGCTACCGAACCTCGTAGGTCGACAAGGATATGTACTACTCCTAAGTGGTACGGTAATCCTGTCTTAGATATCATGTTGTTAGACAACAATGAACCTACGAGCTATGGAGAAGCGATGGTGGGCCCGTATTATGACAAATGGTTAGAAGCCATGAAATCCGAAATAGGATCCATATATCAGAACAAAGTATGGACTTTGGTGGACTTGCCCGATGATCGGCAAGCCATTGAGATAAATGGATCTTTAAGAAGAAGACGGACGTGGGCGGCAATGTTACCGTCTATGAAGCTCGACTTGTGGGAAAGAGTCTTTTCAGAAGTTCAAGGAGTTGACTACGATGAGAATTTCTCACCCGTAGCGATGCTTAAGTCTGTCGGAATCATGTTAGCATTAGTTGTATTTTTCGATTATGAAATCTGACAGATGGACGTCGAAAACAAGTTTTCTTACCAGTTTTCGTAAGAAAGAGTTGTATGTGATACAATCAAAGTTTTGTCGATCCTAAGGATGCTAAAAGGTATGCTGGCTCCAGCAATCCTTCTATGGACTAGAGCAAGCATCTCGGAATCGGAATATATGTTTTGATGGAGTGATCAAAGCTTTTAGGTTTATACAATGTTTGCTAGAAACTTGTATTTACAAGAAAGTGAGTGGGAGCACTACAACATTTCTGATAAGTATATGTGGATGACATATTTTTGATTTGAAATGATGTAGAATTTCTGGAAAGCATAAACGGTTGTTTGAAGAGTGTTTTTCAAAGGAAGACCTGGATAAAGCTGCTTACAAATTGGGCATCAAGATCTATAGACATAGATCAATACGCCTGATGATACTTTCAAAGAACGCACACCTAAACATGTTTTTGAAGGAGTTCAAAATAGATCAGTCAAAGAAGGGGTTCTTACCTAAGTTGTAAGGTGTGAAGTTTAGTAAGACTCAAAGCTTGACCACGGCAGAAGAAAGAGGAAGGACGAAGGTCGTCCCCTATGCTTTTGTCATAGGCTCTATACGGTATGCCATGCTGAAGTACCGCACCTGATGTGTGCCTTGCCACATGTCTGGCAAGAGGGTACAAAGGTGATCTAGGACTATATCACCAGATAGTGGTCGAAATTATCGTTAGAGGAATAACGAAATGTTTCTCGGTTATGGAGGTGATAAAGAGTTCGACGTAAAGAGTTATGTCGATGCAAGCTTAACACCTATCCGGATAGCTCTGAGTAGAGATACCGGATACGTATAATGGAGCAATAATTTGGAATAGCTCCAAGTGGAACGTGGTAGCAGCATCTATGATATAAAGTTTTGCGAAATACATAGGGATCTGAATATGGCAGGACCCGTTGACTACAACCTCTCTCACAAGCATAACATGATCAAACCCAAAACTCTTTGAGTGTTTATCACATAGTGATGTGAACTAGATCATTGAGTCTAGTAGACTCTTGGATGTTGGTCACATGGCAATGTGACATGTGAGTGTTAATCACATGGCGATGTGAACTAGATTATTGACTCTAGTGCAGGTGGGAGACTGTTGGAAATATGCCCTAGAGGCAATAATAAATTGGTTATTATTATATTATATTTCATTGTTCATGATAATCGTTTATTATCCATGCTATAATTGTATTGATAGGAAACTCAGATACATGTGTGGATACATAGACAACACCATGTCCCTAGTAAGCCTCTAGTTGACTAGCTCGTTGATCAATAGATGGTTACGGTTTCCTAACCATGGACATTGGATGTCGTTGATAACGGGATCACATCATTAGGAGAATGATGTGATGGACAAGACCCAATCCTAAGCCTAGCACAAAGATCGTGTAGTTCATTTGCTAAAGCTTTTCTAATGTCAAGTATCATTTCCTTAGACCATGAGATTGTGCAACTCCCGGATACCGTAGGAGTGCTTTGGGTGTGCCAAACGTCACAACGTAACTGGGTGGCTATAAAGGTACACTACAGGTATCTCCGAAAGTGTTTGTTGGGTTGGCACGAATCAAGACTGGGATTTGTCACTCCGTGTAAACGGAGAGGTATCTCTGGGCCCACTCGGTAGGACATCATCATAATGTGCACAATGTGACCAAGGAGTTGATCATGGGATGATGTGTTACGGAACGAGTAAAGAGACTTGCCGGTAACGAGATTGAACAAGGTATCAGGATACCGACGATCGAATCTCGGGCAAGTACAATACCCCTGGACAAAGGGAATTGAATACGGGATTGATTGAACCCTCGACATCGTGGTTCATCCGATGAGATCATCGTGGAACATGTGGGAGCCAACATGGGTATCCAGATCCCGCTGTTGGTTATTGGCCGGAGAGTTGTCTCGGTCATGTCTGTATGGTTGCCGAACCCGTAGGGTCTACACACTTAAGGTTCGATGGCGCTAGGGTTATTAGGAAGACTTGTATGTGATTACCAAATGTTGTTTGAAGTCCCGGATGAGATCCCGAACGTCACGAGGAGTTCCGGAATGGTCCGGAGGTAAAGATTTATATATGGAAAGTTGTTGTTCGGGTTCCGGGAAAAGTTCGTTTTTTCCAGTATTGTACCGGGAAGCTTCCGGAAGGTTCTGGAGGATTCCGGAGGGGTCCGGAGGTCCGAAAAAAGTTCCACCACATCTAATACAGCAGCATGGGTTGTAGGGGGGCGCCCTAACCTTAATGGGCCAAGGGCACCAGCCCCCCCAAGGCCCATGCGCATGGGAGAGGGGAAACCCTAAAGGGGAGGGCCTCCACTTGACTTGGGAGGCACTCCTCCCCCCCTTGGCCGCCGCCCCCAACCCTAGATGGGATCTAGGGGTCCGGCCCCCCCTCTCCCCCACCTATAAATAGTGGAGGGGTGGGAGGGCGGCCACACCCTTGAACCTGGCGCAGCCCTCCCTCCTCCTACCTTCTCCTCCTCCTCCTCCTCCATGGTGCTTGGCGAAGCCCTGCCGGAGAATCACAAGCTCCTCCACCACCACGCCGTCGTGCTGTTGGACTTCTTCCTCAAACTCTCCCTCCTCCTTGCTGGATCAAGGCGTGGGAGACGTCTCCCAACCTTACGTGTGTTGAACGCGGAGGTGCCATCCGTTCGGCGCTAGGATCATCGGTGATTTGGATCACGACGAGTACGACTCCATCAACCCCGTTCACTTGAACGCTTCCGCTTAGCGATCTACAAGGGTATGTAGATGCACTCTCCTTCCCCTCGTTGCTAGATTACTCCATAGATTGATCTTGGTGATGCGTAGAAAATTTTAAATTTCTGCTACGTTCCCCAACAAATATGTCACACCATCCTGTTTTTCATACATATTCCATCCTTGCATCATGTGTTTGCCTTTCATCCGTGTAGTGTTCGTCAGTATCATGCATGAATGAGTTCTGAAGAGCAAATTTTATTCCTTTTTCTTATCGATTTGACTTCACAATGCAAAATCATTACAGCTGAAGGAAATTAGTCCGGCAGTGGATGATGGTGGTCCTTCGGAGCAACTCAAACAGGGGGTCTCTGCAGATTCTACTCCGCCATCCTCCCAACAAGATTCGCAAGACAACACAAGGCTGGACAGTCAACGTAGCTGTGTAGATGATGAGCACATCTCCCCTACTCCACCATCACAGGTGCTTGCTCTAACTTGACACTATTATATGTGGTTGCATGTTGAGTATGATGTCTAGCTTGTATTGCTTCTAACTTGAATTGCATCTGCTTACTTTACACATAATGCATGTGAATATGACATGTGTTCCTGTTTCTAGAACATACATGTACATGATGAGCACATCTCCCCTACTCCACCATCACAGGTGCTTGCTCTTACTTGGAACTGTTATACGTGGTTGCGTTTTCCGTATGATGTCTAGTTTGTATTGCTTCTGATTATGTTGAATTGCATCTGCGTAGCTTACAACTTATACCTGCAATGATCACTTACCCATAAGACACATTTAACTTGGGACTGTGATGTAGGTTGCATCTTGCATTGTCTTCTAGCTTGTATTGCTTCTAATTTCTTGAAATGGCACTTACGACGAGACACTTTTTACCTGATAGAGTGATATTGGTTGCATGTTCATATGGTACCTAGCTTTCATTTCTTCTAATTTTGTTGAAATGCCTTCAGCTTACTATTTTTTCATACATATTCCATCCTCCTATCGTACGTGTGAATATGAAACGCTGTCTTTTTTTGTATATATTTCATCCTCCTATCATGCGCTTGCCTTACATCAAAGTAGTGTTCGTCTGTATCATGCATCAACCAGTTATGCAGAGCTAATTTTATTCATCTTCTTGTGGTTTTGACTTCATAAGGCAATATCAGAAAATAGGAAGGAAAAGAGTAGGTTAGGGGATGTTGGTGGTCCTCCGCACCGACGCAAACAGAGACTCTCTAGATTTGCCACTGCTACTGCTAATGAAGTTGAAGTCCCAAGTCTACATGATGAGTTCATCTCCCGTACTCCACCATCGCAGGTGCTTGCTATAAGTTGACAGTGTGATAATTGGTTTCATGTTGCATATGTTGTCTAGCCTGTATTTCTTCTATTTTGATTAAATTGCACCTGCTGAGTTTATACGTTATACATGTGCATATGACATGACTTTCTGTGTCTAGAATACACTGCATCTATCTATCATACCATGTTCTTACATGAAAGTACTGCTGTTGTGTATCCCGCATCAGTCACTCATGATTGGACGCTTTTAACATGGCAGTTTGATAGTGCTTGCATCTTGCATTGATTTCTATGTTGTACTGCTTCTAATTTTTCGAATTGCCACTTATGACAAGACACTTTTAACTTGGCAGAGTAATATTGGTTGCATCTTTCATATCGTGTCTAGCTTGCATTACTTCTATTTCTTGAAAATCCTTCTGCTGCACATCGTAGCTGTGAATATGTCATGCCGTCCTGTTTTTCTTACATATTCCATCCTCATACGGTTGTATTACATCAAAGTATTGCTTGTCTGTATCATGCATCAATGAGTTCTAAAGAGTGATTTTATTCTTTTGTGTTGTGGGTACAGCTTGACATGGCAAAGTCAAAAAAGAGCAAGGAAAATAATATAGTAGGGAGTGCTGTTACTCGTCGGGTGAAACGGAAAAGGTTCTGTCGTCGAGATTCTGCTGGTACTTATAGTGCAGTAGAAGGTCCAAGTCCACCGGCTAAATCTACAAACATAGTATCACCTGCTCCACCAGCTGCAGCATCCGCTTCAACTGTACCAGCATCTCAACCAGTTACTCGTTCGTTTGCTCCGGAACTGGCCAGTTCCCAAGCTGCCTTCACACCTAACACTACTTCTGAAGCACTGCTGACACAACAGGACTTGGCAAGATCAGATGAACTTCATGAGCATCAACACCAAGACGGTACCTGACTGAGTCAAGTTGCAGTTGCATGCTCCTTTATATGTACTCTCACAGTTTGATGTACACTAACACTTTCCATATTCGTTGTTGAACTAGCACCACGGTGCAAGCGGAAACAAACATCAGGGATAATGCTTGACAGATTAACAAAATCTAAAGGAGGAAGAATGAAGATCCATTTTGAGGCAGGTTTAAAAAGGCCACGTGATGCTACAGAGTCAGCCAAGTTAGTATCAGAGGCAGCCGTTGCCGTTAGGTGTCATGCACGTATCCTCCCAACGTGGATCCAGTACAGGAATGAGAAAGACAATACCCAGTTTAACACCTTCCTTGACCATTTATCCGTAAGTAATGTTATTCATCGCAATTAGTAATATTGTCTTGCTCCGTCCCATACTTTCTATCTTCCTCCTAATAAGACTCACATTCTTTTTTCAACAGATGAGGTTCAAGTTGGATCCGAAAGATGATGCAACTAAACAAGCATGCACTCATGTTTTTCAGTCTGCTCTGCGGCAGTATCGGTACCACCTTAGAAAATCTCACTTTGAAGGCAAGGCTAACAATGAAATCGCCCAAACATCTTGTAACGCCCTCGATGCGGCTATATCTCTCACATGTCGAAGCACGACTTAGAGGCATAACCGCATTGAAAGCAATGTCGCAAGTGAGGTAATCTTCACACAACCCATGTAATACATAAGGGAAAGAGATACATAGTTGGCTTACAATCGCCACTTCACACAATACATGAATAAAGCATTACATCAACCAGATACAATCAAGGTCCGACTACGGAACCAAAATAAAAGAAGACTACCCCAAATGCTACACAGATCCCTGATCAACCCAACTGGGCTCCACTACTGATCAACTGAAATGAAACAACACAATGAACGAGATCTTCATCGAGCTCCTCCTTGAGCTCGGGTTGCGTCACCTGCACGGTATCATCGGCACCTGCAAACTGGTTTTGGAAGTATCTGTGAGTCACGGGGACTCAGCAGTCTCACACCCTCGCGATCAAGACTATTTAAGCTTATAGGAAGGGTAAAAGGTATGAGGTGGAGCTGCAGCAAGCGAATAGCATATATGGTGGCTAACATATGCAAATGAGAGCGAGAAGAGAAGGCAAAAGCACGGTCGAACAACTATGATCAAGAAGTGATCCTAGAACAACCTACGTCAAACATAACTCCAACACCGTGTTCACTTCCCGGACCCCGCCGAGAAGAGACCATCACGGTTACACACGCGGTTGATGCATTTTAATTAAGATAAGTTTCAGGTTTTCTACAACCAGACATTAACAAATTCCCATATGCCCATAACCGCAGGCACGGCTTTCGAAAGTTCAATCCCTGCAGGGGAGTCCCAACTTAGCCCATCACAAGCTCTCACGGTCAATGAAGGATATTCCTTCTCCCAAGACAATCCGATCAGACTCGGCATCCCGGTTACAAGACATCCTCGACAATGGTAAAACAAGTCCAGCAAAGCCGCCCGAATGTGCCGACAAATCCTGATAGGTGCTGCACATATCTCGTTCTCAGGGCACACTCAGATAGGTCAAGCTACAAGTAAAACCAGCCCTCGAGTTTCCCCGAGGTGGCCTCGCAGGCTGCCCGTTCCGGACCAACACTTAGAGAAGCACTGGCCTGGGGGGGTTAAAATAAAGATGACCCTTGAGTCTGCAAAACCCAAGGGAAGGTGGTAGGTTGTTAGTGCAAATGGTAAAACCAAGGTTGGGCCTTGCTGGAGGAGTTTTATTCAAGGCGAACTATCAAGGGGTTCCCATTATAACCCAATCGTGTAAGGAACGCAAAAATCTGGGAACATAACACCGATATGACGGAAACTAGGGCGGCAAGAGTGGAACAAAACACTAGGCATAAGTTCGAGCCTTCCACCCTTTACCAAGTATATAGATGCATTAATTAAATAAGAGATATTGTGATATCCCAACAAAATATCCATGTTCCAAACATGGAACAAGCTCCAATCTTCACCTGCAACTAACAACGCTATAAGAGGGGCTGAGCAAAGCGGTAACATAGCCAAACAATGGTTTGCTAGGACAATGTGGGTTAGAGGTTTGGCTTAACAATATGGGAGGCATGATAAGCAAGTGGTAGGTATCGCATCATAGGGATAGCAAAAGAGCGAGCAACTAGCAAGCAAAGATAGAAGTGATTTCGAGGGTATGGTCATCTTGCCTGAAATCCCGCAAAGGAAGAAGAACGAGTCCATGAAGAAGATAGACGGACATAGTTGAACGGGTCCTCACAAACGCGACGTTATCGGAACCAACCCGAAGAAGCAACACCGGAAAGAAGCACACAACATAGTAAACAACCAACACATGAACATGGCATGATATGCGGGATGCGGTATGTGATGCATATGCATGATTTGCAAAGGAATGATTGAACCTGGCCTCAACTTGGAAATACAAGAGTGCCACTGGAAATGTGAGGTGATTTCGGTCGAAATTGATATAAAGATCACCGGAATCGGATGCACCATTTGGAAATGGCAAGCAAAATAAATATGGCATCGGTCTGCGATAAGCAGCAAGTAGCCTTATAAATGCATCAAGATAAATAAGCTACTGCACTCAAACATGACAACAAAATACATTGCAGGGATCCACTCGTGATGCTTGACAAAAGATGAACACTGAGCTACGTCTAATTCACTCAATAGCAGGTTCAAACAAGCATGGCAAAAGTGCAAAAGATAACAGGTTTCAGACTTAGTGAAATTAACAACATGTCAGGAATTTATCATCAGGAAGCAAAGTTTAGAGCATGATAACTACATGTTACAGGAACATATCATGGCAAAGCAAGGCATGGCATGAAGCTACTCAAAGCATATAACAAAAGTCCCTTAGTGACCATAAGCCAAAAGGAAACAGAAAATACAATTGCAAGCATGTGAACATAGCAAAAACATAAACAGATTCAGACTTAGTGAAAAACTGGAGCATGCAAAACAGATAAACGAGTAGGCATGTTTACGAGCTCGATGCACTCACTATGAGGCATTGCATGACAAACTAAGCATACACCCAGCAAATAGACATGGCATAGAAGCTAGTAATGGCAAGAACAACAACATAGCATGCACGGATCAACAACAACATCCTCGGCAAAATTGCTAAACATGTTAACAATATGCCAGGAACATTTTATAGCAAAAGTAGAGCTCGATTGACTCAAGCTAGGGTGCTCAATAAATGCAAACAAAGACACGGATGGATAGAGCACAACATTATCTACAAAATATCCTTACTGATCATCCTCAAAAGTGGCACGTATCACTAGGAAACAACATGAACATAAGGCATAAAAATAATGACAGGGCAAGGACTTAGTGAAATTCTAAGTCCCTGAAAACAGCATCATTGAGTAAGCAATTTTGCATGCTTGTGCTAGTCACCACAAAGATCACAAAAATACATGGCATACACCCCTGTAAAGATGGCATGGCATTCTACAAAACACATGTAGAGCTCCAGATCATAGCATGCACACATTAATCATGGCAAAAATGACAAAAGTGTATTTGCTGAAACAGATCTGAAACTATCATCACATAACCCTCTTCCAACAGCATTTCGGGCATCAAGATGAGCTCAAATGACAATGATGCAATGAGATGAAATGATGTACTCGTCGAGACGAACATTTTGATATGCTACACACGCGAATCGGAGCTACGATGATGAAGTTATGATGCGATGAAAATGCCCAAAATATTAGGGTTAGGAGAGGAAGTCAACCCTCGGGATCTCAGATCCAGATCTGCACGGACTTCGAGGCGGCGGCGGATCTCGCCGGAATCGGCGCCAGAGCTTGGCCGGAGTTGTGGGATGGAGAGGAGGAGGCCGGGCGAGGTCGGGGCGGCGCGGGCAGCCAGCGTGGTGGTGGCAGAGATGCGGTGGCCGGCGCAAGGGCGGACGCGGGCGCGGGGCGCTCTGCGGCAGCGGCGAGCGGCTGCACCGGTGACCGGCGAGGGCGGCGAAGGCGCAGGCGGCGGGGACACGGTGGCGCGCCGGCGACGGAGGCGCGAGGAGAAGGCGGCGGGGTGGCTCGGGCGCTCAGGCCCGGCGCGGCCCGGAGCGGGCCCATGCGGTGGAGGAGGATGGCGGCGACACTTGGCGACGCCTGATTGGCTGAGGGCGAGAGCGGACATGTCCGGGCGCGGTGGAGATTTCGTCCGAGCGCGAGGAAGAGGAAGGCTAGGGTTTGTACCGCGAATTTTCGGGGAGAGGTCACATATATATAGGTAGAGGGAGCTAGGAGTGTCCAAATTGAGCACGGTTTGCGGCCACGCGATCGTGATCGAACGATCTAGATGATGGAGGAGGTTTAGGTGGGTTTTTGGGCCACTTTGGAGGGGTGTTGGGCTGCAACACACATGAGGCCTTTACGTTCCCTCAGTTAACCGTTGGAATATCAAACGAAGTCCAAATGGCACGAAACTTGACAGGTGGTCTACCAGTAGTAAACCAAGGCCGCTTGGCAAGTCTCGGTCCAATCCGAGAACATTTAACACCCGCACACGAAAAGAGGTAGAAAGGGACACCGTAGGACATAGGAGCGCCGGAATGCAAAACAGATAACGGGGAAAATGTTCGAATGAATGAGATGAACATGTATGCAAATGAAATGCACATGATGACATGATATGGAATGCATGACACGCAAGCAATGACAAGGCAACAACAGCGAATAACTGGAAGACACCTGGCACATCGGTCTCGGGGCGTTACACATCTCCAGTGGAATATATTACAGGTGAAGACAGGACAACCCTCGTTAAACACTGGTCTGATCCAAAGTATGAGGTAGGCTATATGTATTTGATCAGACCACATATTGAACTTGTATTTATGTATGTGCCTTACAAGTGTATCTTCTTCTAGGCTAACTGTTTGAAGAACAAAACCAACCGTTCTAAAGTGAAATTCCAACAGACAACAGGATCTCGTAGCTATATTGCACACTGCGAGGCTCTTGTAAATAGCTGCTACTTCCTTCTTTTTTGTGCCATATTATCGTATCTATATTGACTTGTTCCAAATACAGAGGAAAGCCCGTGCAGACCAAAAAGAACCTGAACCGAATGCAGTGCAAATCTTCAAGGATTGCCACACCAGCAAGATGAAGGGCATGAGCACACCAGTTCAAGCCGCTGTTGTAAGTCCTTACTCCTCCTGCCTTGAACTGATTGGTATTGTGATGTGTTCATTTAACTACTTGGTTTGCAGCCAATGTCAGATACTCTGTTCACTTTTATTCACAGTTGTCTTAACGTATCATTTCACCTTACATGGTTTAAAAGAGATGAAGGATATTCTTTTGGTCTTGATCTGTAATCTGGTTGTTATGTTCACATGTGCACACAAGAATAAAATAGCCTGTTTGTTTTATATCTGTTTGCCCATGATATGAATGATGTCATACTATGTTCATCCTACTTTAAACCATGTCTCTTTATCCTTAGATGTCAACGAATGTGAGGAAATAGACAATACAGTAGGCATGCTACATGGACATATGTTCCGAAAGTGATTTTATTATGTAGTTGGCACTACAATACATGCTAATGTATTACAGTAGTTCACCAAAATAAGTTCTGTATTAACGTTTAACCTACTTTGTTTGTTTTTGTCTCATTAGTAACTTATCTGGTACACTAATCTACAAGTTCAAACTTTCAGGAAGCTATGGAACAAATGATTGAACAGCCACAACCACCTGAAGGTGACGAGGCTACTACAGGCACAATGTCACCTCTTGCTGCAGTGCGTCGGTATCTCTCCACTAACAGTGCAAAAAGCACCTTCCTGCGTAATTCTGGGTTGGTTGTCAAGGTAACCTCGTCCAAATCGCCTACTGAACAAAATCTTCCTGCTAGACAGAGTGATATATCTGTGCTCCAGACACAAGTCCAATCCCTAATGGACGTTGTTTCGAAAACAAGAATAGTGGTTGAGAAATGTCGTCAAGATATGAATGGTTTTGAAACCAGACTATCAGACATTCGCTTCGTTGTTCAAGAGCAATGGCGGAAAAAAGGTGGAGATCGTGCTGCTCCATCAGATTCTACGGCCTGAAATATTAGCACTCGGGTCAAATGATCTGTGCTTCTATACATCTGATGGTGCTTTTATCTGGAAGGACTGTAAACTTTATGCCAACAGGCCTTTTGTTGTATGGTTGGAATTTATTTTGTTATGATACAACATTTATGATGCTGCCTCAGGCTGCAGTAATTACGACGCTATTTTTGTATAGTGTAGGTTTATCTTAGTAATGTATTCGGCCGAAAGCTTTGTAGGAGCCCAACATGCCAACATTCGTCGGGCCCTTCCAATTAGGCTAAAACCGATTACGGGCCGAAATTGGCATGTAGCCCACTAAAAATATCTGGGCCTAAATCAGCATAAGCTTTCATATTTTTCTGGTAGGCCTGTGCCCATAGTGGGCCTTTAACAGGCCTAAACATAATTTGGGCCCTCAGTAAAAATAGGCTGTTTATAGGTGTAAATATCTCGAGCCCATAAAAAACATGGGCCTTTAATAGACCGAAAGTGAGATTGGGCCCTGATTGTGCCAAATAACCCACTGGACTTAGCAGGCCGAAATGGTGGCCCATTTACGATGCGGATCTTTGACAGGCCGAAATTCGGACAGGCCGTAAATGTGCCGACCTAATACACGGGCCTTTAACAGGCCGGAACTTCGGTCGGGCTAGATTATCGTCATTTTTAGATGGGCCGTTAATGGACCCGATATGACGTTGGTCCACATATGGCCCATGGTTTACGTCCGGCGTTAACAGGCCGAAAATGACAACATGCCGAAAGTGGCCCAAAGCTATAGTGGGCCTCTAACAGGCCGAATGTCAGACATGGCCGAATATGACCCAAATCCTTCATGGTCGTTTATGGGCCGAAAGTTTTGATGGCCTGTAAATGGGCCCAAATGAAGCCGGACCTTTAACAGGCCGGAAATACACCAGGCTGTAATTCGGCGCAATTACTTAGCGGACTGTTAACGGGCCAGAAGTGACCATGGGCCGCGTTGATGACAAGTTTAGGACAGGCCGTTGATGGGCCGATTTGACAGAGAATGTTGGGCCTTTAGCTGCGTCGACCCATTATGGTCTGCAGAATCTTGTGGGCCTTTAGCTGGGCCGACCCATTGTGGTCCGCAAAATCTTGTGGGCCTTTAGCTGGGCCGACCCATTATGGTCTGCAAAATCGTGTGGGCCTTTAGCTGGGCCGGCCCATTATGGTCCGCTTAATTTTGTGGGCCTTTAGCTGGGCCGGCCCATTATGGTCCGCTAAATCTTATGGGCCTTCGGTTGGGCCGTCCCATTTAAACTTTGTGGGCCACTTTTGGGCCGGTCCACATGTCAACATATCATAGGCCCATCTCGATCGTTGGATGAGTGACACCTGTGCCAACGCAGAGCTGACGCGTGGATCCATCAGCCAATGAGAATTTTACACGTGGAAAATCGGCATTGGTCGTGGCTGTTAACGGGTTATCGGATCCAAAATCCGACCCGATAGCTTAACGGCGTTCCGTTATGGTGGATGCCACGTGTCGGTCACCCTTGACGAAAGCACTTCTATGACGCGCGATTTATTGTCATGGGAGTGGACACTTCCGTGATGATAATTTTGGCAATGTCATGGAACACTTCTACGACAGCATAGGTATGACTATCTTGATTCTGTCATAAATTTGTCATGGATGTACATGCATGACAGAAAATGTGACCTACTGTGACAAACATGTATCATCACGGAAGTATATTTTTTGTAGTGTATGGAGATGCCCATTAATTGATGTCAATGCAAGGAGTAGGGATTGCCATGCAACGGATGCACTAGAGCTATAAATATATGAAAGCTCAACAAAAGAAACTAAGTGGGTGTGCATCCAACTTGCTTGCTCATGAAGACCTAGGGAATTTTGAGGAAGCCCATCATTGGAATATACAAGCCAAGTTCTATAATGAAAAAATCCCACCAGTATATGAAAGTGAAAAAATAAGAGACTCTATCATGAAGATCATGGTGCTACTTTGAAGCACACGTGTGGAAAAAGGATAGTAACATTGCCCCTTCTCTCTTTTTCTCTCATTTTTTAATTTGGGCCTTCTCTTTTTTATGGCCTCTTTTTTTTTGCGTCCGGAGTCTCATCTCGACTTGTGGGGGAATCATAGTCTCCATCATCCTTTCCTCACATGGGACAATGCTCTAATAATGAAAATCATCACACTTTTATTTATTTACAACTCAAGGATTACAACTCGATACTAGAACAAAATATGACTCTATATGAGTGCCTCCGGTGGCGTATCGGGATGTGCAATGAATCAAGAGTGACATGTATGAAAGAATTATGAAGGTGGCTTTGCCACAAATACGATGTCAATTACATGATTATGCAAGGAAATATGACAATGATGAAGCGTGTCATAATAAACGGAACGGTGGAAAGTTGCATGGCAATATATCTCGGAATGACTATGGAAATGCCATAATAGGTAGGTATGGTGGCTGTTTTGAGGAAGATATAAGGAGGCTTATGTGTGATAGAGCGTATCATATCACAGGGTTTGGATGCACCAGCGAAGTTTGCACCAACTCTTGAGGTGAGAAAGGGCAATGCACGGTACCGAAGAGGCTAGCAATGATGGAAGGGTGAGAGTGCGTATAATCCATGGACTCAACATTAGTCATAAAGAACTCACATACTTATTGCAAAAATCTACAAGTCATCAAAACCAAGCACTACGCGCATGCTCCTAGGGGGATAGATTGGTAGGAAAAGACCATCGCCCGTCCCCGACCGCCACTCATAAGGAAGGCATCAAAGAACACCTCATGCTTCAAATTTTTCACACAACGTTTACCATACATGCATGCTACGGGACTTGCAAACCTCAACACAAGTATTTCTCAATTCCAAAATTACTCAACTAGAACGACTCTAATATTACCATCGTTATATCTCAAAACAATTATCAAGCATCAAACTTATCGTAGTATTTAATGCACTCTATATGAAAGTTTTTATTATACCCATCTTGGATGCCTATCATATTAGAACTAATTTTATAGCCAAAGCAAATTACTATGCTGTTCTGAAGGACTCTCAAAATAATATAATTGAAGCATGAGAGATCAATAATTTCTATAAAATAAAACCACCACTGAGGGAGTCCTGGATTAGGGGGTCTCCGGACAGCCGGATTATATCCTTTGGCCGGACTGTTGGATTATGAAGATACGAGATTGAAGACTTCGTCCCGTGTCCGGATGGGACTCTACTTGGCATGGAAGGCAAGCTAGGCAATACGGATATGTATATCTCCTCCTTTGTAACCGACCTTGTGTAACCCTAGCCCCCTCCGGTGTCTATATAAACCGGAGGGTTTTAGTCCATAGGACGACAGACAATCATACCATAGGCTAGCTTCTAGGGTTTAGCCTCTTTGATCTCGTGGTAGATCAACTCTTGTAATACTCATATCATCAAGAACAATCAAGCAGGACGTAGGGTATTACCTCCATCAAGAGGGCCCGAACCAGGGTAAACATCGTGTCCCCTGCCTCCTGTTACCATCCGCCTTAGACACACAGTTCGGGACCCCCTACGCGAGATCCGCCGGTTTTGACACCGACATTGGTGCTTTCATTGAAAGTTCCACTGTGTCGTCACCATAAGGCTTGATGGCTCCTTCGATCATCGCTAGCGATACGGTCTAGGGTGAGGCTTTCCTCCCCGAACAGGTCTCCGTATTCGGCGGCTTCGCACTACAGGCCAATTCGCTTGGCCATCTGGAGCAGATTGAAAGCTATGCCCCTGGCCACCAGGTCAGATTTGGAAACTTGAACCACATGGCCGACATCCGCGGAGACTTGATCTTCGACGGATTCGAGCCCATGCCGGACGCGCCGCACAGTCGCGACGAGCAAGATGTAACTATGCCGTCGGACAGTGTTCGGGAGATCGCATCCGCAGCTACTCCGGCTGTTAATCCGGAGCAAATCGCGCCATCCGAGAGCGGAGGGATAGACCCCGCCATGGAGGCCGCACTCTCAGTGGCGATAGAGCCAAATACTGACTTCACCCCTTTCGAGAGCCGCGTCGCCAAACCACTAGATTTATCCCTGGCCACGGACTCCAAGTCGCCTACATCCGTGCCCGTCGAATTTGATGGGGCACCGATCATGGAGTTCACCTCTGCGGATATCTTTCAGCACTCAGCTTTCGGAGATGTGCTAAATTCATTAAGGTCTCTCTCCCTGTCAGGAGAACCTTGGCTGAACTATGTCCGGCTAGAATGGGATGCGGACGACGAAGAAATTCGCTGCCTACCCACCACCCACTTAGTAGCCACTGTCGACGACTTAACTGACATGCTCGACTTTGACTCCGAAGACATCAACGGTATGGACGACGATGCAGGAGACGAACAGGAACCACCGCCCACAGGGCGCTGGACCGCCATTCATCACATGACGTATACATGGCGGATACACCTAGAGAGGGCAATGACAAAGAGACAGCGGAGGATGCCCCCTCCAAGCAACCCAGACGCCGACGTCAGCGGCGCCGCTCTAAGTCCCGCCATAGCAAAAACAGCGATAACAGCGCAAGAGGAGATAACAGTCCAGTCGACTCTAGAAGAAACGATGACTGCACCACCCCGGTGGTAGAGCACGATCAAGATGCAAACTGCAAATATAGTACGGATCCGACGTCCGACCACGACGACGCCAAGGATAAGCCTCATCAAACCCCGTCTGGGGAAGAAAACAGTCCAGACGAAGATGCACACATCATCCCGGAAACGCACTTGGAGCAAGAAAACCTCCGCAGAAGGCTTATTGCCACAGCGAGGAGCCTGAAGAAACAGAAGCAAAGGCTCAAGGTCACACAAGATACGCTCAACGGCAAGTGGAACAAAGTAACAAAGTATGGTGGAAGTTACCATAAAAATAGCTAACCAAAGCGCAAGCTATTACCGGAATTCGACGATGAGGCCTTAGAGCCCATATAGCCGAAGAGTGATACGGCCAACCGGCTGGTGTTGGGTAACGTTGCAGAAAACAAAAATTTTCCTACTCGTTTCACCAAGATCCATCTAGGAGTTCATCTAGCAACGAGTCATCGGATGCATCTACATACCTTTGTAGATCGCGCACGGAAGCGTTCAAAGAACGGTGATGATGTAGTCGAACACGACGTGATCCAAATCATCGATGACCAAGCGCCGAACGGACGGCACCTCCGCGTTCAACACACGTACGGGACGAGATACGTCTCCTCCTTCTTGATCCAGCAAGGGGGAAGGAGAGGTTGATGAAGATCCAGCAGCACGACAGCGTGGTGGTGGATGCAGGGCGTCACAGTAGCAAGGCTTCGCCTATACTACGAGAGAGAGACGTAACGGGGAGAGAGGGAGGCGCCAGGGGCTGGGGTATGAAGTCCCTCCTCTCCCCCACTATATATAGGGGTGCCAAGGGGGGGGCGCCGGCCCTAGTAGATGGATCTACTAGGGGGGGTGGCGGCCAAGGGTGGGGGGCTTGCCCCCCAAGCAAGGGGGCGCCCCCTCTAGGGTTTCCCCTCAACCCTAGCCGCATGGGCCCTAGGGGGGTGGCACCCCAGCCCACTATGGGCTGGGTTCCCTCCCACTTCAGCCCATGGGGCCCTCCGGGATAGGTGGCCCCACCCGGTGGACCCCTGTGACCCTCCCGGTGGTCCCGGTACAATACCGGTGACCCCGAAACTTGTCCCGATGGCCGAAACAGCACTTCCTATATATAATTCTTTACCTCCGGACCATTCCGGAACTCCTCGTGACGTCCGGGATCTCATCCGGGACCCCGAACAACATTCGGGTTACTGCATATACATATCTTCACAACCCTAGCGTCACCGAACCTTAAGTGTGTAGACCCTACGGGTTCGGGAGACAAGCAGACATGAGCGAGACGACTCTCCGGTCAATAACCAACAGCGGGATCTGGATACCCATGTTGGCTCCCACATGCTCCACGATGATCTCATCGGATGAACCACGATGTCGAGGATTCAATCAACCCCGTATGCAATTCCCTTTGTCAATCGATATGTTACTTGCCCGAGATTCGATCGTCGGTATCCCAATACCTCGTTCAATCTCGTTACCGGCAAGTCACTTTACTCGTACCGTAATGCATGATCCCGTGACCAGACACTTGGTCACTTTGAGCTCATTATGATGATGCATTACCGAGTGGGCCTAGTGATACCTCTCCGTCATACGGAGTGACAAATCCCAGTCTTGATCCATGTCAACCCAACAGACACTTTCAGAGATACCCGTAGTCTACCTTTATAGTCACCCAGTTACGTTGTGACGTTTGGTATACCCAAAGCACTCCTACGGTATCTGGGAGTTACACGATCTCATGGTCTAAGGAAAAGATACTTTGACATTGGAAAACTCTAGCAAACGAACTATACGATCTTGTGCTATGTTCAGGATTGGGTCTTGTCCATCACATCATTCTTGATGTGATCTCGTTATCAATGACATCCAATGTCCATAGTCAGGAAACCATGACTATCTGTTGATCAACGAGCTAGTCAACTAGAGGCTTACTAGGGACATGTTGGTGTCTGTTATTCACACATGTATTACGATTTCCGGATAACACAATTATAGCATGAATAAAGACAATTATCATGAACAAGGAAATATAATAATAATGCTTTTATTATTGCCTCTAGGGCATATTTCCAACAGTATCCCACTTGCACTAGAGTCAATAATCTAGTTACATTGTGATGAATCGAACACCCATGGAATTCTGGTGTTGATCATGTTTTGCTCTAGGGAGAGGTTTAGTCAACGGATCTGCTACATTCAGGTCTGTATGTACTTTACAAATCTCTATGTCTCCATCTTGAACATTTTCACGAATGGAGTTGAAGCGACGCTTGATGTGCCTTGTCTTCTTGTGAAACCTGGGCTCCTTGGCAAGAGAAATAGCTCCAGTGTTGTCACAGAAGAGCTTGATCGGCCCCGACGCATTGGGTATGACTCCTAGGTTGGTGATGAACTCCTTCACCCATATTGCTTCATGTGCTGCCTCCGAGGCTGCCATGTACTCCGCTTCACATGTAGATCCCGCCACGACGCTTTGCTTGCAACTGCACCAGCTTACTGCCCCACCATTCAAAATATACACGTATCCGGTTTGTGACTTTGAGTCATCCAGATCTGTGTCGAAGCTAGCGTCGACGTAACCCTTTACGACGAGCTCTTCGTCACCTCCATAAATGAGAAACATTTCCTTAGTCCTTTTCAGGTACTTCAGGATATTCTTGACCGTTGTCCAGTGTTCCTTGCCGGGATTACTTTGGTACCTTCCTACCAAACTTACGGCAAGGTTTACATCAGGTCTGGTACACAGCATGGCATACATAATAGAACCTATGGCTGATGCATAGGGGATGACGCTCATCTCTTCTATATCTTCTGCCGTGGTCGGACATTGAGCTGAGCTCAATTTCATACCTTGTAACACAGGCAAGAACCCCTTCTTAGACTGATCCATATTGAACTTCTTCAATATCTTATCAAGGTATGTGCTTTGTGAAAGACCTATGAGGCGTCTCGATCTATCTCTATAGATCTTGATGCCTAATATATAAGCAGCTTCTCCAAGGTCCTTCATTGAAAAACTCTTATTCAAGTAGGCCTTGATGTTGTCCAAGAGTTCTATATCATTTCCCATCAACAGTATGTCATCTACATATAATATGAGAAATGCTACAGAGCTCCCACTCACTTTCTTGTAAACGCAGGCTTCTCCATAAGTCTGTGTAAACCCAAACACTTTGATCATCTCATCAAAGCGAATGTTCCAACTCCGAGATGCTTGCACCAGCCCATAAATCGAGCGTTGGAGCTTGCATACCTTGTCAGCATTCTTAGGATCGACAAAACCTTCCGGCTGCATCATATACAATTCTTCCTTAAGGAAACCATTAAGGAATGACGTTTTGACGTCCATTTGCCATATTTCATAATCGTAGAATGCGGCAATTGCTAACATGATTCGGACGGACTTTAGCTTCGCTACTGGTGAGAAAGTCTCATCGTAGTCAACCCCTTGAACTTGTCGATAACCCTTAGCGACAAGCTGAGCTTTATAGATGGTCACATTACCATCCGCGTCTGTCTTCTTCTTAAAGATCCATTTATTTTCTATGGCTCGCCGTTCAACGGGCAAGTCAGTCAAAGTCCATACTTCGTTTTCATACATGGATCCTATCTCGGATTTCATGGCTTCTAGCCATTTGTCGGAATCCGGGCCCGCCATCGCTTCTTCATAGTTCGAAGGTTCACCGTTGTCTAACAACATGATTTCCAAGACAGGGTTGCCGTACCACTCTGGTGCGGAACGTGTGCTTGTGGACCTTCGAATTTCAGTAGGAGCTTGATCAGAAGTATCTTGATCATTATAATTAACTTCCTCTCTAGTCGGTGCAGGCACCTCAGGAACATTTTCTTGAGTTGCGCCATTTGCCGGTTCAAGAGGTAATACTTCATCAAGCTCTACTTTCCTCCCACTTACTTCTTTCGAGAGAAACTCTTTCTCTATAAAGGACCCATTCTTGGCAACAAAGATCTTGCCTTCGGATCTGAGGTAGAAGGTGTACCCAATAGTTTCTTTTGGGTATCCTATGAAGACACATTTTTCCGACTTGGGTTCGAGCTTCTCAGGTTGAAGTTTCTTGACATAAGCATCGCATCCCCAAACTTTTAGAAACGACAGCTTAGGTTTCTTCCCAAACCATAATTCATACAGTGTCGTCTCAACGGATTTCGACGGAGCCCTATTTAAAGTGAATGCAGCAGTCTCTAAAGCATAGCCCCAAAAAGATAGCGGTAAATTGGTAAGAGACATCATAGATCGCACCATATCTAATAGAGTGCGATTACGACGTTCGGACACACCTTTACGCTGAGGTGTTCCAGGCGGCGTGAGTTGTGAAACTATTCCACATTTTCTTAAGTGTGTGCCAAACTCGTGACTCAAGTATTCTCCTCCACGATCTGATCGTAGAAACTTGATTTTCCTGTCATGTTGATTTTCGACCTCACTCTGAAATTCCTTGAACTTTTCAAAAGTTTCAGACTTGTGTTTCATTAAGTAGATATACCCATATCTACTTAAATCATCGGTGAGCGTGAGAACATAACGATAGCCACCGCGAGCCTCAACACTCATTGGACCGCACACATCAGTATGTATGATTTCCAATAAGTCGGTTGCTCGCTCCATTGTTCCTGAGAACGGAGTCTTGGTCATCTTACCCATGAGGCATGGTTCGCACGTGTCAAATGATTCATAATCAAGAGACTCCAAAAGTCCATCTGTATGGAGCTTCTTCATGCGTTTGACACCTATGTGACCAAGGCGGCAGTGCCACAAGTATGTGGGACTATCATTATCAACCTTACATCTTTTGGTACTCACATTATGAACATGTGTAGCATCACGTTCGAGATTCATAAAGAATAAACCATTCACCATAGGAGCATGACCATAAAACATATCTCTCATATAAATAGAACAACCATTATTCTCGGATTTAAATGAGTAGCCATCTCGAATTAAACGAGATCCCGATACGATGTTCATGCTCAAAGCTGGCACTAAATAACAATTATTAAGGTTTAAAACTAATCCCGAAGGTAGATGCAGAGGTAGCGTGCCGACGGCGATCACATTGACCTTGGAACCATTCCCGACGCGCATCGTCACCTCGTCCTTTGCCAGTTTCCGCTTATTCCACAGCCCCTGCTTTGAGTTACAAATGTGAGCAACTGCACCGGTATCAAATACCCAGGAGCTACTATAGACACTAGTAAGGTACACATCAATTACATGTATATCACATATACCTTTTGTTTTGCCGGCCTTCTTGTCTGCTAAGTATTTAGGGCAGTTCCGCTTCCAGTGACCGCTTCCCTTGCAATAAAAGCACTCAGTCTCGGGCTTGGGTCCATTCTTTGGCTTCTTCCCGGCAGCTTGCTTGCCGGGCGCGGCAACCTCCTTGCCGTCCTTCTTGAAGTTCTTTTTACCCTTGCCTTTCTTGAACTTAGTGGTTTTATTGACCATCAACACTTGATGTTCCTTCTTGACTTCTACCTCCGCTGATTTCAGCATTGAGAACAACTCAGGAATGGTCTTT
>NC_053027.1:522659084-522675703 GCF_003073215.2 Triticum urartu | reverse complement strand
GACCTCGCTTGTCCTCAAGCGAAAACTAAAATCGAAAAACATGTACACATGCTTAGAGAGAGAGAGGTGTCGATAAAAAGAAAATACGGACATAGAAGCATCATGTGAATTGTTATAACAACAACAAACTTTCACATAAAACTTTTATCATAGAACTTTTATCATGGGCTTCTCATGAATAAGTAACAATTCATCACACTATCGAAGTATAGAGCATAAACTCTATTAGAAACCAACAAACTATGTTCTCAGTCAACTTTGCAACTACAATTCATCATCTTTTCAGGAAGGATCATGTATCGGAGCCTTTAGGCAAGTCCACATACTCAACCATCATATAGTCTTTTATGATAGCTAACACTCACCGCATACACATGAGCAAAACGTTTCAACCGGACACATAGAAAGATAGGGGCTTATAGTTTCTCCTCCCAACGAATTCACCTCAAGAGTGATGTCAACAGTAATAACTTATGCCACCCATATTCAACTGGACATATGTGCCTAGATCTTTCCTCACCAACTGATGCTTGCCAAAGGAGAAAAATAGAAGGAATAGAGAGAAAAACTTTGACTCTTGCATAAATGTAAATACACAAAAGTAAAAGATAGGCCCTTCGCAGAGGGAAGAAGAGGTTTCCATGCACTTATTTGTTTGTATGTTCAACCCCTTAGTGCAAAAGAATGTCACGTTGTATTGCCCCTTGTGATGACAAACTTTATTATGCGGTCTGTCGCTTTTATTCTTCACCATCACAAGTTCGTACAACACTCAATTTTCTCTACACTAAATGATCTCACACTTTTATAAGCAATTTTTATTGCCTTATTGCTGTTGGGGAACGTAGTAATTTCAAAAAAATTCCTACGCACACGCAAGATCATGGTGATGCATAGCAACGAGATAGGAGAGTGTTGTCTATGTACCCTCATAGACCGAAAGCGGAAGCGTTAGCACAACGCGGTTGATGTAGTCGTACGTATTCACGGCCCGACCGATCAAGCACCGAAACTACGGCACCTCCGAGTTCTAGCACATGTTCAGCCCGATGACGATCCCTGGACTCCGATGCAGCAGAATGTCGGGGAAGAGTTCTGTTAGCACGACGGCGTGGTGACGATCTTCATGTTCTACCGTCGCAGGGCTTCGCCTAAGCACCGCTATAATATTATCGAGGATTATGGTGGAGGGGGGCACCGCACACGGCTAAGAGATCAATGATCAATTGTTGTGTCTATGGGGAGCCCCCCTGCCCCCGTATATAAAGGAGCAAGTGGGGGAGGCGGCCGACCATAGGAGGAGGCGCGCAGGAGGAGTCCTACTCCCACTGGGAGTAGGACTCCCCTCCTTTTTCCTAGTTGGATTAGGACTTGGGGGGAAAGGAGTGGAGGAGAAGGAAGGAAGGGGGCGCCGCCCCCCTCTCCTTGTCCTATTCGGACTAGGGGGGGAGGGGAGCGCGGCCAGCCCTTGCCTCATCTCCTCTCTTCCACCTAGGCCCACTAAGGCCCATTTGATTCCTGAGGGGTTCCGGTAACCTACCAGTACTCCGGTAAAATCTCGATTTTACCCGGAACACTTCCGATGTCCAAACATAGGCTTCCAATATATCAATCTTCATGTCTCGACCATTTCGAGACTCCTCATCATGTCCGTGATCACATGTGGGACTCCAAACAACCTTCGGTACATCAAAACATATAAACTCATGATATAACTGTCATCGTAACGTTAAGCGTACGGACCCTACGGGTACGAGAACTATGTAGACATGACCGAGACACGTCTCCGGTCAATAGCCAATAGCGGAACCTGGATGCTCATATTGGCTCCTACATATTCTACGAAGATCTTTACTGGTCAGACCGCATAACAACATACGTTGTTCCCTTTGTCATCGGTATGTTACTTGCCCGAGATTCGATCGTCGGTATCTCAATACCTAGTTCAATCTCGTTACCGACAAGTCTCTTTACTCGTTCCGTAATACATCGTCCCGCAACTAACTCATTAGTTGCAATGCTTGCAAGGCTTAAGTGATGTGCATTACCGAGAGGGCCCAGAGATACCTCTCCGACAATCAGAGTGACAAATCCTAATCTCGAAATACGCCAACCCAACAATTACCTTCGGAGACACCTGTCGAGCACCTTTATAATCACCCAGTTATGTTGTGACGTTTGGTGGCACACATAGTGTTCCTTCGGTAAACGGGAGTTGCATAATCTCATAGTCATAGGAACATGTATAAGTCATGAAGAAAGCAATAGCAACAAACTAAACGATCAAGTGCTAAGCTAACGAAATGGGTCAAGTCAATCACATCATTCTCCTAATGATGTGATCCCGTTAATCAAATGACAACTCATGTCTATGGTTAGGAAACATAACCATCTTTGATCAACGAGCTAGTCAAGTAGAGGCATACTAGCGACACTCTATTTGTCTATGTATTCACACATGTATTATGTTTCCGGTTAATACAATTCTAGCATGAATCATAAACATTTATCATGATATAAGGAAATAAATAATAACTTTATTATTGCCTCTAGGGCATATTTCCTTCAGTCTCCCACTTGCACTAGAGTCAATAATCTAGTTCACATCGCCATGTGATTTAATATCAATAGTTCACATTACCATGTGATTAACACCCATAGTTCACATCGTCATGTGACCAACACCCAAAGGGTTTACTAGAGTCAATAATCTAGTTCACATCTCTATGTGATTAATACCCAAAGAGTACTATGGTGTGATCATGTTTTTCTTGTGAGGGAAGTTTAGTCAACGGGTCTGCCATATTCAGATCCGTATGTACTTTGCAAATTTCTATGTCAACAATGCTCTGCACGGAGCTACTCTAGCTAATTGCTCCCACTTTCAATATGTATCCAGATTGAGATTTAGAGTCATCTGGATCAGTGTCAAAATTTGCATCGACGTAACCCTTTACGACGAACCTTTTTGTCACCTCCATAATCGAGAAACATATCCTTATTCCACTAAGGATAATTTTGACCGCTGTCGAGTGATCTACTCCTAGATCACTATTGTACTCCCTTGCCAAAATCAGTGTAGGGTATACAATAGATCTGGTACACAGCATGGCATATTTTATAGAACCTATGGCCAAGGCATAGGGAATGACTTTCATTCTCTTTCTATCTTCTGCCGTGGTCGGTCTTTGAGTCTTACTCAGTTTCACACCTTGTAAACCAGGCAAGTACTCTTTCTTTGACTATTCCATTTTGAACTACTTCAAAATCTTGTCAAGGTATGTACTCATTGAAAAACTTATCAAGAGTCTTGATCTATCTCTATAGATCTTGATGCTCAATATGTAAGCAGCTTCACCGAGGTCTTTCTTTCAAAAACTCCTTTCAAACACTCCTTTATGCTTTCCAGAATAATTCTACATTATCTTCGATCAACAATATGTCATTCACATATACTTATCAGAAATGCTGTAGTGCTCCCACTCACTTTCTTGTAAATACAGGCTTCACCGCAAGTCTGTATAAAACTATATGCTTTGATCAACTTATCAAAGCGTATATTCCAACTCCGAGATGCCTGCACCAGTCCATAGATGGATCGCTGGAGCTTGCATATTTTGTTAGTACCTTTAGGATTGACAAAACCTTCTGATTGCATCATATACAACTCTTCTTTAATAAATCCATTAAGGAATGCAGTTTTATTTATCCATTTGCCAGATTTCATAAAATGCGGCAATTGCTAACATGATTTGGACATACTTAAGCATAGATACGAGTGAGAAACTCTCATCATAGTTAACACCTTGAACTTGTCGAAAACCTTTTTGCGACAATTCTAGCTTTGTAGATAGTAACACTACTATCAGCGTCCTTCTTCCTCTTGAAGATCCATTTAATCTCAATGGCTCGCCGATCAATGGGCAAGTCAATCAAAGTCCATACTTTGTTCTCATACATGGATCTCATCTCAGATTTCATGGCCTCAAGCCATTTCGCGGAATCTGGGCTCATCATCGCTTCCTCATAGTTCGTAGGCTCGTCATGGTCAAGTAACATGTCCTCCAGAACAGGATTACCGTACTACTCTGGTGCGGATCTCACTCTGGTTTACCTACGAGGTTCGGTAGTAACTTGATCTGAAGTTACATGATCATCATCATTAGCTTCCTCACTAATTGGTGTAGTAGTCACAGGAACAGATTTCTGTGATGAACTACTTTCCAATAAGGGAGCAGGTACAGTTACCTCATCAAGTTCTACTTTCCTCCTACTCACTTCTTTCGAGAGAAACTCCTTCTCTAGAAAGGATCCATTCTCAGCAATGAATATCTTGCCTTCGGATCTATGATAGAAGGTGTACCCAACATTTTCTTTTGGGTATCCTATGAAGATGCACTTCTCCGATTTGGGTTTGAGCTTATCAGGTTGAAACTTTTTCACATAAGCATTGAAACCTCAAACTTTAAGAAACGACGGCTTAGGTTTCTTGCCAAACCATAGTTCATACGGTGTCGTCTCAATGGATTTAGATGGTGCCCTATTTAATGTGAATGTAGCTGTCTCTAATGCATAACCCCAAAACGATAGTGGTAAATCGGTAAGAGACATCATAGATCGCACCATATCTTATAAACTACGGTTACGACGTTCAGACACACCATTACACTGTGGTGTTCCAGGTGGCATGAGTAGTGAAACTATTTCACATTGTTTTAACTGAAGGCCAAACTCGTAACTCAAATATTTTACTTCTGCGATCATATCGTAGAAACTTTTATTTTTGATACGATGATTCTCCACTTCACTCTGAAATTTTTTGAACTTTTCAAATGTTTCAGACTTGTGTTTCATCAAGTAGATATACTCATATCTGCTCAAATCATCTGTGAAGATCAGAAAATAATGATACCTGCCGCGAGCCTCAATATTCATCGGACCACATACATCAGTATGTATGATTTCCAATAAGTCAGTTGCTCGCTCCATTTTTCCGAAGAACGGAGTCTTAGTCATCTTTTCCCATGAGGCATGGTTCGCAAGCATTAACTGATTCATAATCAAGTGATTCCAAAAGCCCATGAGCATGGATTTTCTTCATGCGCTTTACACCAATATGACCTAAACGGCAGTGCCACAAATAAGTTGCACTATCATTATTAACTTTGCATCTTTTGGCTTCAATATTATGAATATGTGTATCACTACGATCGAGATTCAACAAACCATTTTCATTGGGTGCATAACCATAGAAGGTTTTATTCATGTAAACAGAACAACAATTATTCTCTAACTTACATGAATAACCGTATTGCAATAAACGTGATCCAATCATATTCATGCTCAACGTAAATACCAAATAAAACTTATTTAGGTTCAACACTAATCCCGAAAGTGTAGGAAGTTTACGATGATGATCATATCAATCTTGGAACCACTTCCAACACACATCGTCACTTCACCCTTAACTAGTCTCTGTTCATTCTGCAACTCCCGTTTCGAGTTACTACTCTTAGCAACTGAACCAGTATCAAATGCTGAGGGGTTGCTATGAACACTAGTAAAGTACACATAAATAACATGTATATCCAATATACCTTTGTTTACTTTTCCATCCTTCTTCTGCCAAATACTTGGGGAAGTTCCGCTTCCAGTGACCAGTCCCTTTGCAGTAGAAGCACTTAGTTTCAGGCTTAGGACTAGACTTGGGCTTTTTCACTTTAGTAGCAACTTGCTTGCCATTCTTCTTGAAGTTCCCCTTCTTCCCTTTGCCCTTTTTCTTGAAACTAGTGGTCTTGTCAACCATCAACACTTGATGCTTTTCTTGATTTATACCTTCGTCGATTTCAGCATCACGAAGAGCTTGGGAATAGTTTCTGTTATCCCTTGCATATTATAGTTCATCACGAAGTTCTACTAATTTGGTGATGGTGACTAGAGAATTCAATCAATCACTATTTTATCTGGAAGATTAACTCCCACTTGATTCAAGCGATTGTAGTACCCAGACAATCTGAGCACATGCTCACTGCTTGAGCTATTCTCTTCCATCTTTTAGCAATAGAACTTGTTGGAGACTTCATATCTCTCAACTCGCGTATTTGCTTGAAATATTAACTTCAACTCCTAGAACATCTCATATGGTCCATGATGTTCAAAACATCTTTGAAGTCTCGATTCTAAGCCGTTAAGCATGGTGCACTAAACTATCAGTCATCATATTGAGCTAGCCAAACGTTCATAACGGTTGCATCTGCTCCTGCAATAGGTCTGTTACCTAGCGGTGCATCAAGGACATAATTCTTCTGTGCAGCAATGAGGATAGTCCTCAGATCACGGATCCAATCCGCATCATTGCTACATCTTTCAACTCAGTTTTCTCTAGGAACATATCAAAAATAAAACAGAGGAGCTAAATGTGAGCTATTGATTTACAACATAGATATGCTAATACTACCAGGACTAAGTTCTTGATAAATTAAAGTTCAATTAATCATATTACTTAAGAACTCCCACTTAGAAAGACATCCCTCTAATCATCTAAGTGATCACGTGATCCAAATCAACTAAACCATAAACGATCATCACGTGAAATGGAGTAGTTTTCAATGCTGAACATCACTATGTTGATCATATCTACTATATGATTCACGCTCGACCTTTCGGTCTCCGTGTTCCGAGGCCATATCTGTATATGCTAGGCTCGTCAAGTTTAACCTGAGTATTCTGCGTGTGCAAAACTGGCTTGCACCCGTTGTAGATGGACGTAGAGCTTATCACACCCGATCATCACGTGGTGTCTGGGCACCACGAACTTTGGCAATGGTGCATACTCAGGGAGAACACTTTTATCTTGAAATTTAGTGAGAGATCATCTTATAATGCTACCGTCAATCAAAGCAAGATAAGATGCATAAAAGATAAACATCACATGCAATCAATATAAGTGATATGATATGGCCATCATCATCTTGTGCTTGTGTCTCCATCTCCGAAGCACCGTCATGATCACCATCGTCACCGGCGCGACACCTTGATCTCCATCGTAGCATCATTGTCGTCTCGCCAATTTTATGCTTCCACGACTATCGCTACCGCTTAGTGATAAAGTAAAGCATTACAGGGCGATTGCATTTCATACAATAAAGCAACAACCATATGGCTCCTGCCAGTTGCCGATAACTCGGTTACAAAACATGATCATCTCATACAAAAAAATTTAGCATCATGTCTTGACCATATCACATCACAACATGCCCTACAAAAACAAGTTAGACGTCCTCTACTTTGTTGTTGCAAGTTTTACGTGGCTGCTATGGGCTTAGCAAGAACCGTTCTTATCTACGCATCAAAACCACAACGATAGTTTGTCAAGTTGGTGTTGTTTTAACCTTCGCAAGGACCGGGCGTAGCCACACTCGGTTCAACTAAAGTTGGAGAAACTGACACCCGCCAGCCACCTATGTGCAAAGCACGTCGGTAGAACCAGTCTCGCATAAGCGTACGCGTAATGTCGGTCCAGGCCGCTTCATCCAACAATACCGCCGAACCAAAGTATGACATGCTGGTAACCAGTATGACTTATATCGCCCACAACTCACTTGTGTTCTACTCGTGCATATGACATCTACGCATAAAACTTGGCTCAGATGCCACTGTTGGGGAACGTAGTAAGTTCAAAAAAATTCCTACGCACACGCAAGATCATGGTGATGCATAGCAACGAGAGAGGAGAGTGTTGTCTACGTACCCTCGTAGACCGAAAGCGGAAGCGTTAGCACAATGCGGTTGATGTAGTCGTACTGTTGGGGAACGTAGTAATTTCAAAAAATTTCCTACGCACACGCAAGATCATGGTGATGCATAGCAACAAGGGGAGAGTATGATCTACGTACCCTTGTAGATCGCAACGGAAGCGGTGACACAACATAGAGGAAGTAGTCGTACGTCTTCTTCCCGATCCGACCGATCCAAGCACCGTTACTCCGGCACCTCCGAGTTCTTAGCACACGTACAGCTCGATGACGATCCCCGGGCTCCGATCCAGCAAAGCGTCAGGGAAGAGTTTCGTCAGCACGACGGCGTGGTGACGATCTTGATGTTCTACCGACGCAGGGCTTCGCCTAAGCACTACAACGATATGATCTAGGTGGAATATGGTGGCAGGGGGCACCGCACACGACTAAGGAACGATCTCAATGATCAACTTGTGTGTCTAGAGGTGCCCCCTGCCTCCGTATATAAAGGAGCCAAGGGGGAGGGGTGCGGCCAGCCCTATGGAGGCGCAAGAGGAGTCCTACTCCTACCGGGAGTAGGACTCCCCCCCCCAATCCTATTCCAACTAGGACTCCCAAGGGGGAAAGAGGGAGAGGGGTGGCCGGCCACCTCTCCTAGTCCTAATAGGACTAGGGGAGGGGGGAGGCGCGCAGCCCTTATGGGCATCCCTTTCACCTTTCCACTAAGGCCCACTAAGGCCCATATGACTCCCGGGGGGTTCCGGTAACCTCCCGGTAATCCGGTAAAACCCTGATTTCACCCGGAACACTTCCGATGTCCAAACATAGGCTTCCAATATATCAATCTTTATGTCTCGACCATTTCGAGACTCCTCGTCATGTCCGTGATCACATCCGGGACTCCGAACAACCTTCGGTACATCAAAATGCATAAACTCATAATAACTGTCATCTTAACATTAAGCGTGCGGACCCTACGGTTCGAGAACAATGCAGACATGACCGAGACACGTCTCCGGTCAATAACCAATAGCGGGACCTGGATGCCCATATTGGCTCCTACATATTCTACGAAGATCTTTATCGGTCAGACCGCATAACAACATACGTTGTTCCCTTTGTCATCAGTATGTTACTTGCCCGAGATTCGATCGTCGGTATCCAATACCTAGTTCAATCTCGTTACCGGCAAGTCTCTTTACTCGTTCTGTAATACATCATTTCACAACTAACATATTAGTTGTAATGCTTGCAAGGCTTATGTGATGTGTATTACCGAGAGGGCCCAGAGATACCTCTCCGACAATCGGAGTGACAAAACCTAATCTCGAAATACGCCAACCCAACATGTACCATTGGAGACACCTGTAGTACTCCTTTATAATCACCCAGTTACGTTGTGACGTTTGGTAGTACCCAAAGTGTTCCTCCGGTAAACGGGAGTTGCATAATCTCATAGTTATAGGAACATGTATAAGTCATGAAGAAAGCAATAGCAACATACTAAACGATCGGGTGCTAAGCTAATGGAATGGGTCATGTCAATCAGATCATTCTCTTAATGATGTGATCCCGTTAATCAAATAACAACTCATTGTTCATGGTTAGGAAACATAACCATGTTTGATTAACGAGCTAGTCAAGTAGAGGCATACTAGTGACACTTTGTTTGTCTATGTATTCACACATGTATTATGTTTCTGGTTAATACAATTCTAGCATGAATAATAAACATTTATCATGATATAAGGAAATAAATAATCACTTTTATTATTGCCTCTAGGGCATATTTCCTTCAGTCTCCCACTTGCACTAGAGTCAATAATCTAGATTACACAGTAATGATTCTAACACCCATGGAGCCTTGGTGCTGATCATGTTTTGCTCGTGGAAGAGGCTTAGTCAGCGGGTCTGCAACATTCAGATCCGTATGTATCTTGCAAATTTCTATGTCTCCCACTTGGACTAAATCCCTAATGGAATTGAAGCATCTCTTGATGTGCTTGGTTCTCTTGTGAAATCTGGATTCCTTTGCTAAGGCAATTGCACCAGTATTGTCACAAAAGATTTTCATTGGACCCTGATAACCCACAAGTATAGGGGATCGCAACAGTTTTCGAGAAGTAAGAGTGTCGAACCCAACGAGGAGCTAAAGGTAGAACAAATATTCCCTCATGTTCTATGGACCACCGATACAACTCTACGCACGCTTGACGTTCGCTTTACCTAGAACAATTATGAAACTAGAAGTACTTTGTAGGTGTTGTTGGATAGGTTTGCAAGATAATAAAGAGTATGTAAATAAAAATTAGGTGCTATTTAGATAAAAGAAACAATAAAGTAAATATAGAGAGTGTGGAAAAGTGGTGGTAGGAGTTGCGAAATTGCACCTTAAGAAATTGACTACTTTATTAGACCGATAGCAAGTATTATGTGGGAGAGGCCACTGCTAGCATGTCGTCCCTTACTTGGAATTCTATGCACTTATGATTGGAACTGTTAGCAAGCATCCGCAACTACTAATGTTCATTAAGGTAAAACCCAACCATAGCATTAAGATATATTGGTCCCCCTTCAATCCCGTATGTATCAATTTCTGTGCTAGGTTGAAGCTTCTATCACTCTTGCCCTCCAATACATAATCCTATCAACATACAAACTAACCCTAGGGTGTGATCCACGCGCGCAATCATATGATGGGCACCAAAGGACAGCAACATAACCACAAGCAAATTAAATCAATCATAGCAATTCATCAACCACCGATAGGACAACGAAAATCTACTCAGACATCATAGGATGGCAACACATCATTGGATAATAATATGAAGCATAAAGCACCATGTTCAAGTAGAGGGTATAGTGGGTTGCGGGAGAGTGGACCGCTATAGATAGAGGGGGGAAGGTGATGGATATGTTGGTGAAGATGGCAGAGGTGTTGGTGTAGATCGCGGTGATGATGATGGCCCCCGGTGGCAGTTCGGTGCCATCGGAAGCGAGGGGGAGAGAGCCCCCCTCCTTCTTCTTCTTCCTTGACCTCCTCCCTAGATGGGAGAAGGGTTTCCCCTCTGGTCCATGGCCTCCATGGCACGGGAGGGGCGAGAGCCCCTCCGAGATTGGATATGTCTCTCTGTCTCTCTCTGTTTCTGCATTCTGTTCTGGCTCTGTTTCACCGTTTCGTATATATATGGAGATCCGTAACTCCGATTGACCTGAAACCTTTGCCGTGATTTTTTTCCGAATATTAGCTTTCTTGCGGCAAAAGAAGAGCGTAAACCACCTTATGGTGGGCTCACGAGGGTAGGGGCGCGCCCTAGGGGGGGGCGCCCCTGCCTCGTGACCACCTCGGGCACTGGTTCGCGTTGATTTTCCTTCCGAATTTTCCATATTTTCCAAAAATAAGCTCCATCCGTTTTTATCCCGTTTGGACTCTGTTTGATATGGACATTCTGTGAAACCAAAAACATGCAACAGACAGGAACTGGCACTGGGCACTGGATCAATATGTTAGTTCCAAAAATAATATAAAAAGTTGCAGAAAAGTATATGAAAGTTGAATAATGTTGGCATGGAACAATCAAAAATTATAGATACGACGGAGACGTATCAGCATCCCCAAGCTTAATTCCTGCTCGTCCTCGAGTAGGTAAATGATAAAAAAATAATTTTTAATGTGGAATGCTACCTAGCATAATCTTGATCATATGTCTAATCATGGCATGAATATTAAGATACGAGTGATTCAAAGCAATAGTCTATCCTTTGACATTAAGACAATAATACTTCAAGCATACTAATAATGCAATCATGTATTTTCAAAATAACATGGCCAAAGAAAGTTATCCCTACAAAATCATATAGTCTGGCTATGCTCCATCTTCACCACACAAAATATTCAAATCATGCACAACCCCGATGACAAGCCAAGCAATTGTTTCATACTTTTGACGTTCTCAAACCTTTTCAACTTTCACGCAATACATGAGCGTGAGCCATGGACATAGAACTATAGGTGGAATAGAATATGATGGTGGAGGAGACAAAAAGGAGAAGATAGTCTCACATCAACTAGGCGTATCAACGGGCTATGGAGATGCCCATAAATAGATATCAATGTGAGTGAGTAGGAATTGCCATGCAACGGATGCACTAGAGCTATAAGTGTATGAAAGCTCAACAAAAGAAACTAGTGGGTGTGCATCCAACTTGCTTGCTCATGAAGACCTCGGGCATTTGAGGAAGCCCATCATCAGAATATACAAGCCAAGTTCTATAATGAAAATTCCCACTAGTATATGAAAGTGATAACTCAAGAGACTCTCTATATGAAGAACATGGTGCTACTTTAAAGCACAAGTGTGGAAAAAGGATAGTAGCACTGCCCCTTCTCTCTTTTTCTCTCATTTTTTTGTTTTTGTTTTTTTTTTTATTTTTTTTTGGTGGGCTTCTTTGGCCTCTTTTTTTATTTGGGCTTCTTTGGCCTCTTTTATTTTTTTGTAAAGTCCGGAGTCTCATCCCGACTTATGGGGGAATCATAGTCTCCATCATCCTTTCCTCACTGGGGCAATGCTCTTTCATCACACTTTTATTTACTTACAACTCAATATTACAACTCAATGTCTAGAACAAAGTATGACTCTATATGGATTCCTCCGGCGGTGTACCGGGATGTGCAATGATCTAGTGTAGCAATGACATCAAAAAACGGACAAGCCATGAAAACATCATGCTAGCTATCTTACGATCATGCAAAGTAATATGACAATAAATGCTCAAGTCATGTATATGATTATGATGGAAGTTGCATGGCAATATATCTCGGATTGGCTATGGAAATGCCATAATAGGTAGGTATGGTGGCTGATTTGAGGAAGGTATATGGTGGGTTTATGGTACCGGAGAAAGTTGTGCGGTACTAGAGAGGCTAGCAATGATGGAAGGGTTAGAGTGTGTATAATCCATGGACTCAACATTAGTCATAAAGAACTCACATACTTATTGCAAAAATCTATTAGTCATCGAAACAAAGTACTACGCGCATGCTCCTAGGGGGGATAGATTGGTAGGAAAAGACCATCGCTCGTCCCTGACCACCACTCATAAGGAAGACAATCAATAAATAAATCATGCTCCGACTTCGTTACATAACGGTTCACCATACGTGCATGCTTCGGGAATCACAAACTTCAACACAAGTATTTCTACAATCCACAACTACTCACTAGCATGTCTCTAATATCACCATCTTTATATCGCAAAACTATTGCAAGGAATCAAACATATCATATTCAGTAATCTACAAGTTTTATGTAGGATTTTATGACTAACCATGTGAATGACCAGTTCCTGTCATCTCTCTAAATAGATGTAAGTGAAGCAAGAGAGTTTAATTCTTTCTACAAAAGATATGCCCGTGCTCTAACAAATATAAGTGAAGCAAAAGAGCATTATGCAAATGGCGGTTGTCTAAGTGAAGAGAAACAGGCAATCCAAACTTCAAATGATATAAGTGAAGCACATGAAGCATTCTATAAAGCCATACTCAAAAGATATAAGTGAAGTGCATAGAGCATTCTATAAAGCCATACTCAAAAGGTATAAGTGAAGTGCATAGAGCATTCTATAAATCAACAAAGGACTATCTCATACCAGCATGGTGCATAAAATAAAAATTAAAACTAAATGCAAAAGACGCTCCAAGATTGCACATATCGCATGAACGAAACGAATCCGAAAACATATCGATACTTGTTGAAGAAAGAGGGGATGCCTCCCCAGCATCCCCAAGCTTAGACGCTTGAGTCTCCTTGAATATTTACTTGGGGTGCCTCGGGCATCCCCAAGCTTGAGCTCTTGCCTCTCTTCTTCTCACATCGAGACCTTCTCAATCATCGAACACTTCATCCACACAAAACTCCAACAGAAAACTCGGTAAGATCCGTTTGTATAATAAAGCAAATCCTACTCTAAGTACTGTTGCAAACCAATTCATATTTTGTTTTTCCATTGTGTCTACTGTAATATAACTTTTTCATGGCTTAATCCACTGATATGAATTGATAGTTTCATCAAAACAAGTAAACTATGCATCAAAAACAGAATCTGTCTAAAACAGAACAGTATGTAGCAATCTGAACATTCACCATACTTATGATACTTGAAAAATTCTACCAAAATTAGGAAAAATAAACAATTTGTATAGTAAGACAGTGCAAAAATAATCAGAACCATTTGACGTTCCAGCTAAAAATGTAAAATCACGCACTACAGCCAAAGTTTCTGTCCTGCACCGTACAAACCATCAAGCAAATGTAAACATCCTAAAGGCAAACCTTGGCACATTATTTTTATAATACAATGGAATTGTACAAGGGGATAATTATTTTTGTTGAAAAGTTCTGTAATCAAGATTCACAAAGTTTCCGTGAGCATGAACAAAGTTCAAGGAGCTCTCCCACTTCAACAGTGCTTGTCTTTCTAACTTTCACTTTCCTTTTTGAAAAGTTTTGGGTTCCCCTCTTTATTTTTGTTGTTTTTAAACTATATAAAAGCACTCAACAGAAATAAATGACTCTCTAAAACTTCCGGGTTGTCTCCCTGGCAGCGCTTTCTTTAAAGCCATTAAGCTAGGCATATAGTGCTCAAGTAATGGATCCACCCGGATCCCAAGGTATATCAAAGCAAATTTTAATTAACAATGATTTGTAATTTAGTCGTGAGCACAAAGCAACATATATCAAGAAATGGCGAAGTCTAACTCTCTTTCTATGCATCGGCATGTCATAAAAGAACAATTCATGCACACCTAGTAAAGGCCAATGCATAGTATAAACAGTTTCTTGCAATTTTATCATGTTGGAAACATAGAGAGGTGGAGATATAGTTCCTCTCTCATAATAATTGCAAGTAGGAGCAGCAAGCACATGCATATTATACTCATCAAAATCATCATGTGTATCGGTAAAAGGCAACCCATCAATATAATCCTTAATAAGTGCAAACTTCTCCGATATAGTGTAATCGGGAGAATTCAAAAAGATAATAGGACTATCATGCGTGGGTGTAATAGCAACAATTTCATGTTTAACATAAGGAACTATAGCAAGTTCATCTCCATAAGCATAATTCATATTGGCATCTTGGCCATAAGCATAGCAAGCATCATCAAAAAGGGATATTTCAAAAGAACATAGGGATCATAACAGTCATCATAGCAATCATCCTCCGGTAAGCACGAAGGGGAATTAAACAATGTATGAGTTGAAGATTTACTCTCATTAGAAGGTGGGCACGGGTGATCAATCCGCTCTTCCTCCTTTTGTTCTTCGCTCTCCTCATCATCTTTTTCATCCAATGAGCCCACAGTTTCATCAACTTCTTCTTCCATAGATTCCTGCAAAATATTAGTCTCTTCTTGGACAGCGGAGACTTTCTTAATAAGCGCATTAATTTCGTAATTGTATTCATAATTCTCATAACAATATTTCAGGATAGCTAAATTTTCATGTCTATAAACAGCATCATCAAAATCTTCAAACTCTTTAAACATAGATTCAATTTCATAAGCACCCATAAAAGCAACAAATTCTTCTATTTGTTCCACATCATAGTAATCATATATACCATTAGCATAAGAAGCTAAGGTTTTTCATTAAATTCACATGAAAAGGGAAGGTGTGGATCCTTCACCTTAGAGCAACAAGTATAATCATATCTCAAGCATTGTTGCCTAGCATACCAATTCAACATATGAATTTGATCCCATAATAGTTTCCCTTTTTGTGTCAAGCGGTAATCCCTAAAGTATTCACGTTGATCCAATGTTACTCCCATTACATAATTGAATGGGGTTTTCTCAGGATTATTAAAGTAGTACGTAATATTTTTCGCATAACCAGCATCGAGGGTTTTAGGAGGTTCCCCATCTCCATGAGTAGAAAGTACACCTAATTTTTTTGGTATTTCGTGTTCTATATCCATAACTAAAGATAAAGAACAACTAAGAACAGCAAATAAAAATTACTTAGTGATAAAGCAAACAAGCACACACGAGAATATTCACCCCACACTATTGCTCCCCGGCAACGGCGCCAGAAAAAGATCTTGATAACCCACAAGTATAGGGGATCGCAACAATTTTCGATAAGTAAGGGTGTCGAACCCAACGAGGAGCTAAAGGTAGAACAAATATTCCCTCAAGTTCTATCAACCACCGATACAACTCTACGCACGCTTGACGTTCGCTTTACCTAGAACAAGTATGAAACTAGAAGTACTTTGTAGGTGTTGTTGGATAGGTTTGCAAGATAATAAAGAGTATGTAAATAAAAAGTAGGTGCTGTTTAGATAAAAGAAACAATAAAGTAAATATAGCGAGTGTGGAAAAGTGGTGGTAGGAGTTGCGAAATTGCCCCTTAAGCAATTGACTACTTTACTAGACCGATAGCAAGTATTATGTGGGAGAGGCCAATGCTAGCATGTCATCCCTTACTTGGAATTCTATGCACTTATGATTGGAACTATTAGCAAGAATCCGCAACTACTAATGTTCATTAAGGTAAAACCCAACCATAGCATTAAGATATATTGGTCCCCCTTCAATCCCGTATGTATCAATTTCAATGCTAGGTTGAAGCTTCTGTCACTCTTGCCCTCCAATACATAGTCCTATCAACATACAAACTAACCCTAGGGTGTGATCCACGCGCGCAATCATATGATGGGCACCAAAGGACAGCAACATAACCACAAGCAAATTAAATCAATCATAGCAATTCATCAACCACCGATAGGACAACGAAAATCTACTCAGACATCATAGGATGGCAACACATCATTGGATAATAATATGAAGCATAAAGCACCATGTTCAAGTAGAGGGTA
>NC_053027.1:522642942-522658084 GCF_003073215.2 Triticum urartu | reverse complement strand
TCAATCCCGTATACAATTCCCTTTGTCTAGCGGTACGATACTTGCCCGAGATTCGATCGTCGGTATCCCGATACCTTGTTCAATCTCGTTACCGGCAAGTTTCTTTACTCGTTCCGTAACACATCATCCCGTGATCAACTCCTTGATCACATTGTGCACATTATGATGATGTCCTACCGAGTGGGCCCAGAGATACCTCTCCGTTTACATGGAGTGACAAATCCCAGTCTCGATTCGTGCCAACCCAACAGACACTTTCGGAGATACCCGTAGTGTACCCTTATAGCCACCCAGTTACGTTGTGACGTTTGGCACACCCAAAGCACTCCTACGGTATCCGGGAGTTGCACAATCTCATGGTCTAAGGAAATGATACTTGACATTAGAAAAGCTTTAGCATACGAACTACACGATCTTGTGCTAGGCTTAGGATTGGGTCTTGTCCATCACATCATTCTCCTAATGATGTGATCTCGTTATCAATGACATCCAATGTCCATGGTCATGAAACCGTAACCATCTATTGATCAACGAGCTAGTCAACTAGAGGCTTACTAGGGACATGGTGTTGTCTACGTATCCACACGTGTATCTGAGTTTCCTATCAATACAATTATAACATGGATAATAAACGATTATCATGAACAAGGAAATATAATAATAATCAATTTATTATTGCCTCTAGGGCATATTTCCAACAGTCTCCCACTTGCACTAGAGTCAATAATCTAGTTCACATCGCCATGTGATTAACACTCACAGGTCACATCGCCATGTGACCAACATCCAAAGAGTTTACTAGAGTCAATAATCTAATTCACATCACTATGTGATTAAAGCTCAATGAGTTCTGGGTTTGATCATGTTGCTTGTGAGAGAGGTTTTAGTCAACGGGTCTGAACCTTTCAGATCCGTGTGTGCTTTACAAATCTCTATGTCATCTCCTAGATGCAGCTACCACGCTCTATTTGGAGCTATTCCAAATAACTGTTCTACTATACGAATCCAGTTTACTACTCAGAATAATCTGGATTAGTGTCAAAGTTTGCATCGACGTAACCCTTTACGACGAACTCTTTTACCACCTCCATAATCGAGAAAATTCCTTAGTCCACTAGTTACTAAGGATAACTTTGACCGCTGTCCTGTGATCCATTCTTAGATCACTCTTGTACCCCTTGACTGACTCATGGCAAGGCACACTTCAGGTGCGGTACACAGCATAGCATACTGTAGAGCCTATGTCTTAAGCATAGGGGACGACCTTCGTCCTTTCTCTCTATTCTGCCGTGGTCGAGCTTTAAGTCTTAACTTCATACCTTACAACTCAGGCAAGAACTCCTTCTTTGACTGATCCATCTTGAACACCTTCAAGATCATGTCAAGGTATGTGCTCATTTGAAAGTACCATTAAGCGTTTTGATCTATCCTTATAGATCTTGATGCTCAATGTTCAAGTAGCTTAATCCAGGCTTTCCATTGAAAAACACTTTCCAAATAACCCTATATGCTTTCCAGAAATTCTACGTCATTTCTGATAAACAATATGTCAACAACATATATTCATCAGAAATTCTATAGTGCTCCCACTCACTTCTTTGGAAATACAAGTTTCTCATAAACTTTGTATAAACCCAAAATCTTTGATCATCATCAAAGCATACATTCCAACTCTGAGATGCTTACTCCAGTCCTCAGAAGGATTGCTGGAGCTTTGCATACTTATTAGCATCTTTCGGGATTGACAAAACCTTCCGGTTGTATCACATACAACCTTTCCTCAAAAATCGTCGAGGAAACAATGGTTTTTGGCATCCTATCTGCAAGATTTCACAAATAATGCAGTAATTGCTAATATAATTCAAACAGACTCTTAGCATCGCTACGAGTGAGAAAGTCTCATCATAGTCAACTCCTTGAACTTGTCGGAAAACATCTTAACAACAAGTCGAGCTTTCTTAATGGTGATACTTACCATCATTATCCGTCTTCCTTTTAAAATCCATCTGCACTCAACAGCCTTACGACCATCGAGCTGTTCTGCCAAAGTCTACACTTTGTTTCCATACATGGATCCTCTCTCGGATTTTATGGCCTCGAGCCATTTATCGGAATCCGGGCCCACCATCGCTTCTCCATAGCTCGTAGGTTCATTGTTGTCTAGCAACATGACTTCCAAGACAGGATTACTGTACCACTCTGAAGCAGTACGCATCCTTGTCACCCTACGAAGTACGGTAGTGACTTGATCCGAAGTTTCATGATCACTATCATAAGCTTCTACTTCAATTGGTGTAGGTGCCACAGGAACAACTTCCTGTGCCCTGCTACACACCAGTTGTAGTGACGGTTCAATAACCTCATCAAGTCTCCACCATCCTCCCACTCAATTCTTTCGACAGAAACTTTTCCTCGAGAAAGGACCCGATTCTAGAAACAATCCCTTATTGCTTTCGGATCTGAGACAGGAGGTATACCCAACTGTTTTGGGTGTCCTATGAAGATGCATTTATCCGCTTTGGGTTCGAGCTTATCAGCCTGAAACTTTTTCACATAAGCGTCGCAGCCCCAAACTTTTAAGAAATGACAGCTTAGGTTTCCCTAAACCATAGTTCATACGGTGTCATTGTTGGAAATATGCCCTAGAGGCAATAATAAAAGCATTATTATTATATTTCCTTGTTCATGATAATTGTCTTTATTCATGCTATAATTGTGTTATCCGGAAATCGTAATACATGTGTGAATAACAAACACCAACATGTCCCTAGTAAGCCTCTAGTTGACTAGCTCGTTGATCAACAGATAGTCATGGTTTCCTGACTATGGACATTGGATGTCATTGATAACGAGATCACATCATTAGGAGAATGATGTGATGGACAAGACCCAATCCTAAACATAGCACAAGGTCGTATAGTTCGTTTGCTAGAGTTTTCCAATGTCAAGTATCTTTTCCTTAGACCATGAGATCGTGTAACTCCCGGATACCGTAGGAGTGCTTTGGGTATACCAAACGTCACAACGTAACTGGGTGACTATAAAGGTAGACTACGGGTATCTCCGAAAGTGTCTGTTGGGTTGACATGGATCAAGACTGGGATTTGTCACTCCGTATGACGGAGAGGTATCACTGGGCCCACTCGGTAATGCATCATCATAATGAGCTCAAAGTGACCAAGTGCCTGGTCACGGGATCATGCATTACGGTACGAGTAAAGTGACTTGCCGGTAACGAGATTGAACGAGGTATTGGGATACCGACGATCGAATCTCGGGCAAGTAACATATCGATTGACAAAGGGAATTGCATACGGGGTTGATTGAATCCTCGACATCGTGGTTCATCCGATGAGATCATCGTGGAGCATGTGGGAGCCAACATGGGTATCCAGATCCCGCTGTTGGTTATTGACCGGAGAGTCGTCTCGGTCATGTCTGCTTGTCTCCCGAACCCGTAGGGTCTACACACTTAAGGTTCGGTGACGCTGGGGTTGTGAAGATATGTATATGCAGTAACCCGAATGTTGTTCGGAGTCTCGGATGAGATCCCGGACGTCACGAGGAGTTTCGGAATGGTCCGAGGTAAAGAATTATATATAGGAAGTGCTGTTTCGGCCATCGGGACAAGTTTCGGGGTCACCGGTATTGTACCGGGACCACCGGAAGGGTCCCGGGGGTCCACCGGGTGGGGCCACCTATCCCGGGGGGCCCCATGGGCTGAAGTGGGAGGGAACCCAGCCCATAGTGGGCTGGGGCGCCACCCCCCCAAGGGCCCATGCGGCTAGGGTTTGGGGAAACCCTAAAGGGGGGCGCCCCCTTGCTTGGGGGGCAAGCCCCCCACCCGGCCGCCGCCCCCCTAGTAGATTCCATCTACTAGGGCCGGCGCCCCCCCCCCTTGGCACCCCTATATATAGTGAGGGAGAGGAGGGACTTCATACCCTAGCCCCTGGCGCCTCCCTCTCTCCCTGTTAAGTCTCCCTCTTGTAGCATAGGCGAAGCCCTGCTACTGTGACGCCCTGCATCCACCACCACGCCGTCGTGCTGCTGGATCTTCATCAACCTCTCCTCCCCCTTGCTGGATCAAGAAGGAGGAGACGTCTCCCGTCCCGTACGTGTGTTGAACGCGGAGGTGCCGTCCGTTCGGCGCTTGGTCATCGGTGATTTGGATCACGTCGTGTACGACTACATCATCACCGTTCTTTGAACGCTTCCGCACGCGATCTACAAAGGTATGTAGATGCATCTGATGGCTCGTTGCTAGTTGAACTCCTAGATGGATCTTGGTGAAACGAGTAGGAAAATTTTTGTTTTCTGCAACGTTCCCCAACAGTGGTATCAGAGCTAGGTCTATGCGTAGTTCTTCTTGCGCGAGTAGAACACAATTTGTTGTGGGCATAGATTTGTCAACTTTCTTGCCGCTACTAGTCTTATCTTGCTTCAGCGGTATTGTGGGATGAAGCGGCCCGGACCAACCTTACACGTACGCTTACGTGAGACCGGTTCCACCGACTAACATGCACTAGTTGCATAAGGTGGCTGGCGGGTGTCTGTCTCTCCCACTTTAGTTGGAGCGGATTCGATGAACAGGGTCCTTATGAAGGGTAAATAGAAGTTGACAAATCACGTTGTGGCTTTAACGTAGGTAAGAAAACATTCTTGCTAGAACCCTAATTCAGCCACGTAAAACTTGCAACAACAATTAGAGGACGTCTAACTTGTTTTTGCAGCAAGTGTTTTGTGATATGATATGGCCAAAGTTGTGATGAATGATGAATGATCTATATGTGATGTATGAGATGTTCATGTTATTGTAATAGGAATCACGACTTGCATGTCGATGAGTATGACAACCGGCAGGAGCCATAGGAGTTGTCTTTATTCTTTTATATGACCTGCGTGTCATTGAGAAATGCCATGTAAATTACTTTACTTTATTGCTAAACGCGTTAGCCATAGTAGTAGAAGTAATAGTTGGTGAGCAACTTCATGGAGACACGATGATGGAGATCATGATGATGGAGATCATGGTGTCAAGCCGGTGACAAGATGATCATGGAGCCCCAAGATGGAGATCAAAGGAGCTATGTGATATTGGCCATATCATGTCACGTTTATCATTTGATTGCATGTGATGTTTATCATGTTTTGCATCTTGTTTACTTAGAACGACGGTAGTAAATAAGATGATCCCTCATAACAATTTCAAGAAGTGTTCTCCCCTAACTGTGCACCGTTGCTAAAGTTCGTCGTTTCGAAGCACGCCGTGATGATCGGGTGTGATAGATCCTTACGTTCACATACAACGGGTGTAAGACAGTTTTACACATGCAAAACACTTAGGGTTAACTTGACGAGCCTAGCATGTACAGACATGGCCTCGGAACACAGAAGACCGAAAGGTCGAGCATGAGTCGTATAGAAGATACGATCAACATGAAGATGTTCACCGACGTTGACTAGTCCGTCTCACGTGATGATCGGACACGGTCTAGTTAACTCGGATCATGTAATACTTAGATGACTAGAGGGATGTCTAATCTAAGTGGGAGTTCATTAATTTGATTAGATGAACTTAATTATCATGAACTTAGTCTAAAATCTTTGCCGTATGTCTTGTAGATCAAATGGCCAACGTAGTCCTCAACTTCAACGCGTTCCTAGAGAAAACCAAGCTGAAAGACGATGGCAGCAACTATACGGACTGGGTCCGGAACCTGAGGATCATCCTCATAGCTTCCAAGAAAGATTATGTCCTGCAAGCACCGCTAGGTGAAGCTCCCGTCCCACAGAACCAAGACGTTATGAACGCTTGGCAGACACGTGTTGACGACTACTCCCTCGTTCAGTGCGGCATGCTTTACAGCTTAGAGCCGGGGCTCCAAAAACGTTTTGAGAGACATGGAGCATACGAGATGTTCGAAGAGCTGAAAATGGTTTTTCAAGCTCATGCCCGGATCGAGAGATATGAAGTCTCCGATAAGTTCTTTAGCTGTAAGATGGAGGAAAATAGTTCTGTCAGTGAGCACATACTCACTATGTCTGGGTTACATAACCGCTTGTCTCAGCTGGGAGTTAATCTCCCGGATGATGCGGTCATTGACAGAATCCTCCAGTCGCTTCCACCAAGCTACAAGAGCTTTGTGATGAACTTCAACATGCAGGGGATGCAAAAGACCATTCCTGAGTTGTTCTCAATGCTGAAATCAGCGGAGGTAGAAGTCAAGAAGGAACATCAAGTGTTGATGGTCAATAAAACCACTAAGTTCAAGAAAGGCAAGGGTAAAAAGAACTTCAAGAAGGACGGCAAGGAGGTTGCCGCGCCCGGCAAGCAAGCTGCCGGGAAGAAGCCAAAGAATGGACCCAAGCCCGAGACTGAGTGCTTTTATTGCAAGGGAAGCGGTCACTGGAAGCGGAACTGCCCTAAGTACTTAGCAGACAAGAAGGCCGGCAAAACAAAAGGTATATGTGATATACATGTAATTGATGTGTACCTTACCAGTACTCGTAGTGACTCCTGGGTATTTGATACCGGTGCCGTTGCTCATATTTGTAACTCACAATAGGAGCTGCGGAATAAACGGAGACTGGCGAAGGACGAGGTGACGATGCGCGTCGGGAATGGTTCCAAGGTCGATGTGATCGCCGTTGGCACGCTACCTCTACATTTACCTACGGGATTAGTTATAAACCTCAATAATTGTTATTTAGTGCCAGCTTTGAGCATGAACATTGTATCGGGATCTCGTTTGATTCGAGATGGCTACTCATTTAAATCTGAGAATAATGGTTGTTCCATTTATATGAGAGATATGTTTTATGGTCATGCTCCTATGGTGAATGGTTTATTCTTTATGAATCTCGAACGTAATGCTACACATGTTCATAGTGTGAGTACCAAAAGATGTAAGGTTGATAATGATAGTCCCACATACTTGTGGCACTGCCGCCTTGGTCACATAGGTGTCAAACGCATGAAGAAGCTCCATGCAGATGGGCTTTTAGAGTCTCTTGATTACGAATCATTTGACACGTGCGAACCATGCCTCATGGGTAAAATGACCAAGACTCCGTTCTCAGGAACAATGGAGCGAGCAACCAACTTATTGGAAATCATACATACTGATGTGTGCGGTCCAATGAGTGTTGAGGCTCGCGGTGGCTATCATTATGTTCTCACCCTCACTTATGACTTGAGTAGATATGGGTATGTCTACTTAATGAAACACAAGTCTGAAACCTTTGAAAAGTTCAAGGAATTTCAGAGTGAGGTTGAAAATCAACGTGATAGGAAAATCAAGTTTCTACGATCAGATCATGGAGGAGAATACTTGAGTCACGAGTTTGGCACACACTTAAGAAAATGTGGAATAGTTTCACAACTCACGCCGCCTGGAACACCTCAGCGTAACGGTGTGCCCGAACGTCGTAATCGCACTCTATTAGATATGGTGCAATCTATGATGTCTCTTACCGATTTACCGCTATCTTTTTGGGGCTATGCTTTAGAGACTGCCGCATTCACTTTAAATAGGGCGCCGTCAAAATCCGTTGAGACGACACCGTATGAATTATGGTTTGGGAAGAAACCTAAGCTGTCGTTTCTAAAAGTTTGGGGATGCGATGCTTATGTCAAGAAACTTCAACCTGAAAAGCTCGAACCCAAGTCGGAAAAATGCGTCTTCATAGGATACCCAAAAGAAACTATTGGGTACACCTTCTACCTCAGATCCGAAGGCAAGATCTTTGTTGCCAAGAATGGATCCTTTCTGGAGAAAGAGTTTCTCTCGAAAGAAGTAAGTGGGAGGAAAGTAGAGCTTGATGAAGTATTACCTCTTGAATCGGGAAATGGCGCAACTCAAGAAAATGTTCCTGAGGTGCCTGCACCGACTAGAGAGGAAGTTAATGATAATGATCAAGATACTTCTGATCAAGCTCCTACTGAAATTCGAAGGTCCACAAGGACACGTTCCGCACCAGAGTGGTACGGCAACCCTGTCTTGGAAATCATGTTGTTAGACAACGGTGAACCTTCGAACTATGAAGAAGCGATGGCGGGCCCGGATTCCGACAAATGGCTAGAAGCCATGAAATCTGAGATAGGATCCATGTATGAAAATGAAGTATGGACTTTGACTGACTTGCCCGTTGAACGGCGAGCCATAGAAAATAAATGGATCTTTAAGAAGAAGACAGACGCGGATGGTAATGTGACCATCTATAAAGCTCGACTTGTCGCTAAGGGTTATCGACAAGTTCAAGGGGTTGACTACGATGAGACTTTCTCACCGGTAGCGAAGCTAAAGTCCGTCCGAATTATGTTAGCGATTGCCGCATTCTATGATTATGAAATATGGCAAATGGACGTCAAAACGGCATTCCTTAATGGTTTCCTTAAGGAAGAATTGTATATGATGCAGCCGGAAGGTTTTGTCGATCCTAAGAATGCTGACAAGGTGTGCAAGCTCCAACGCTCGATTTATGGGCTGGTGCAAGCATCTCGGAGTTGGAACATTCGCTTTGATGAGATGATCAAAGCGTTTGGGTTTACGCAGACTTATGGAGAAGCCTGCGTTTACAAGAAAGTGAGTGGGAGCTCTGTAGCATTTCTCATATTATATGTAGATGACATACTTTTGATGGGAAATGATATAGAACTCTTGGACAGCATCAAGGCCTGCTTGAATAAGAGTTTTTCAATGAAGGACCTTGGAGAAGCTGCTTATATATTAGGCATCAAAATCTATAGAGATAGATCGAGACGCCTCATAGGTCTTTCACAAAGCACATACCTTGATAAGATATTGAAGAAGTTCAATATGGATCAATCTAAGAAGGGGTTCTTGCCTGTGTTACAAGGTATGAAATTGAGCTCAGCTCAATGTCCGACCACGGCAGAAGATATAGAAGAGATGAGCGTCATCCCCTATGCATCAGCCATAGGTTCTATTATGTATGCCATGCTGTGTACCAGACCTGATGTAAACCTTGCCGTAAGTTTGGTAGGAAGGTACCAAAGTAATCCCGGCAAGGAACACTGGACAACGGTCAAGAATATCCTGAAGTACCTGAAAAGGACTAAGGAAATGTTTCTCGTTTATGGAGGTGACGAAGAGCTCGTCGTAAAGGGTTACGTCGACGCTAGCTTCGACACAGATCTGGATGACTCTAAGTCACAAACCGGATACGTGTATATTTTGAATGGTGGGGCAGTAAGCTGGTGCAGTTGCAAGCAAAGCGTCGTGGCGGGATCTACATGTGAAGCGGAGTACATGGCAGCCTCGGAGGCAGCACATGAAGCAATATGGGTGAAGGAGTTCATCGCCGACCTAGGAGTCATACCCAATGCGTCGGGGCTGATCAAGCTCTTCTGTGACAACACTGGAGCTATTGCTCTTGCCAAGGAGGCCAGGTTTCACAAGAAGACAAGGCACATCAAGCGTCGCTTCAACTCCATTCGTGAAAATGTTCAAGATGGAGACATAGAGATTTGTAAAGTACATACGGACCTGAATGTAGCGGATCCGTTGACTAAACCTCTCCCTAGAGCAAAACATGATCAACACCAGAATTCCATGGGTGTTCGATTCATCACAATGTAACTAGATTATTGACTCTAGTGCAAGTGGGAGACTGTTGGAAATATGCCCTAGAGGCAATAATAAAAGCATTATTATTATATTTCCTTGTTCATGATAATTGTCTTTATTCATGCTATAATTGTGTTATCCGGAAATCGTAATACATGTGTGAATAACAAACACCAACATGTCCCTAGTAAGCCTCTAGTTGACTAGCTCGTTGATCAACAGATAGTCATGGTTTCCTGACTATGGACATTGGATGTCATTGATAACGAGATCACATCATTAGGAGAATGATGTGATGGACAAGACCCAATCCTAAACATAGCATAAGATCGTAGTTCGTTTGCTAGAGTTTTCCAATGTCAAGTATCTTTTCCTTAGACCATGAGATCGTGTAACTCCCGGATACCGTAGGAGTGCTTTGGGTATGCCAAACGTCACAACGTAACTGGGTGACTATAAAGGTAGACTACGGGTATCTCCGAAAGTGTCTGTTGGGTTGACACGGATCAAGACTGGGAGTTGTCACTCCGTATGACGGAGAGGTATCACTGGGCCCACTCGGTAATGCATCATCATAATGAGCTCAAAGTGACCAAGTGTCTGGTCACGGGATCATGCATTACGGTACGAGTAAAGTGACTTGCCGGTAACGAGATTGAACGAGGTATTGGGATACCGACGATCGAATCTCGGGCAAGTAACATACTTGACAAAGGGAATTGCATACGGGGTTGCTTGAATCCTCGACATCGTGGTTCATCGATGAGATCATCGTGGAGCATGTGGGAGCCAACATGGGTATCCAGATCCCTGTTGGTTATTGACCGGAGAGTCGTCTCGGTCATGTCTGCTTGTCTCCCGAACCCGTAGGGTCTACACACTTAAGGTTCGGTGACGCTAGGGTTGTTGGAGATATGTATATGCAGTAACCCGAATGTTGTTCGGAGTCCCGGATGAGATCCCGGACGTCACGAGAGTTTCGGAATGGTCCGGAAGGTAAAGAATTATATATAGGAAGTGCTGTTTCGGCCATCGGGACAAGTTTCGGGGTCACCGGTATTGTACCGGGACCACCGGAAGGGTCCCGGGGGTCCACCGGGTGGGGCCACCTATCCCGGGGGGCCCCGTGGGCTGAAGTGGGAGGGAACCCAGCCCAAAGTGGGCTGGGGCGCCACCCCCCAAGGGCCCATGCGCCTAGGGTTGGGGGGGAACCCTAGAGGGGGCGCCCCCTTGCTTGGGGGGCAAGCCCCCCACCCTTGGCCGCCGCCCCCCCTAGTAGATTCCATCTACTAGGGCCGGCGCCCCCCCCCTCCTTGGCACCCCTATATATAGTGATGGAGAGGAGGGACTTCATACCCCAGCCCCTGGCGCCTCCCTCTCTCCCCGTTAAGTCTCCCTCTTGTAGCATAGGCGAAGCCCTGCTACTGTGACGCCCTGCATCCACCACCACGCCGTCGTGCTGCTGGATCTTCATCAACCTCTCCTCCCCCTTGCTGGATCAAGAAGGAGGAGACGTCTCCCGTCCCGTACGTGTGTTGAACGTGGAGGTGCCGTCCGTTCGGCGCTTGGTCATCGGTGATTTGGATCACGTTGTGTACGACTACATCATCACCGTTCTTTGAACGCTTCCGCACGCGATCTACAAAGGTATGTAGATGCATCTGATGGCTCGTTGCTAGTTGAACTCCTAGATGGATCTTGGTGAAACGAGTAGGAAAATTTTTGTTTTCTGCAACGTTCCCCAACAGTCATCTCATCGGAATTACGTGGTGCCCTATTTAAAGTGAATGTGGTTGTCTCCAATGCCTAACCCATAAACTATCGTGGTAATTCGATAAGAAACATCATGGTATGCATCATATCCAATAGGGTGCAGTTATGATGTTCGGATATCACACTACGGTGTTCCAGGCTGTATTAGTTGTGAAAAATTTTCCACAATGTCTTAATTCTGTGCCAAACTCGTAATTCAGATATTCATCTCTATGATCATATCATAGATATTTTATCCTCTTGTCACGACGATCTTTCAACTTCACCCTAAAATTACTTGAACCTTTCAATAATTCAGACTCGTGATTCATCAAGTAAATATACTCAATATCTACTCAAATCATCTGTGAAGTAAGAACATAACGATATCCACCACACGCCTCAGCACTCATTGGACTGCACACATCAAAATGTATTTCTTCCAACAAGTTGCTTTCTAGTTCCATTTTACTGAAACCGAGGCCTTTCAGTCATCTTGCCCATGTGGTATGATTTGCACGTCTCAAGTGATTCAAAATCAAGTGAGTCCAAACGCTCCATTTGCATGGAGTTTCTTCATGCATATACACCAATAGACATGGTTCGCATGCCTCAAACTTTTCAAAAACGAGTGAGCCCAAAGATCTATCAACATGGAGCTTCTTCATGCGTTTTATACCGATATGACTTACGTGGCAGTGCCACAAGTAGGTGGTACTATCATTACTATCTTTTGGCATGAACATGTGTATCACTATGATCGAGATTCAATAAACCATTCATTTCAGGTGTAAGACCATTTGAAGGTATTATTCAAATAAACAAAGTAGCCATTATTCTCTTTAAATGAATAACCGTATTGCGATAGACATAATCCAATCATGTCTATGCTCAACGCAAACACCAATCTCGATGGTAGAGGGAGCGTGCGATGCTTGATCATATCAACATTGGAAACACTTCCAACACATATCGTCAGCTCACCTTTAGCTAGTCTCCGTTTATTCCGTAGCCTTTTTGTTTCGAGTTACTAACACTTAGCAACCGAACCGGTATCTAATACCCTGGTGCTACTAGGAGTACTAGTAAAGTACACATCAACACAATGTATATCCAATATACTTCTATCGACCTTGCCAGCCTTCTCATCTACCAAGTATGTAGGGTAATTCTGCTCCAGTGGCTGTTCCCTTTATTACAGAAGCACTCAGTCTCGGGTTTGGGTTCAACCTTGGGTTTCTTCACTAGAGCAGCAGCTGAATTGCCGTTTCATGAAGTATCCCTTCTTGCCCTTGCCCTTCTTGAAACTAGTGGTTTCACCAACCATCAACAATTGATGCTCCTTCTTGATCTCTACTTTCGCGGTGTCAAACATCGCGAATATCTCAAGGATCATCATATATGTCCCTGATATATTATAGTTCATCACGAAGCTCAAGCAGCTTGGTGGTAATGACTTCGGAGAACCATCACTATTTCATCTGGAAGATCAACTCCCACTCGATTCAAGTGATTGTTGTACTCAGACAGTCTGAGCACAAGTTCAACAATTGAGCTTTTCTCCCTTAGTTTGCAGGCTAAGAAAATCGTCGGAGGTCTTATACCTCTTGACGTGGGCACGAGCCTGAAATCCCAATTTCAGCCCTCAAAACATCTCATATGTTTTGCGACGTTTCAAAACCGTCTTCGGTGCCTCAACTCTAAACCGTTTAACTGAACTATCACGTAGTTATCAAAATGTGTATGTCAGATATTCGCAACATCCACAGACGACGTTCGAGGTTCAGCACACTGAGCGGTGCATTAAGGACATAAGCCTTCTATGAAGAAATGAGGACAATCCTCAGTTTACGGACCTAGTCCGCATAATTCTACTATCAACTTTCAACTAAATTTTCTCTAGGAACATATCTAAACAGTAGAACTGAAGCGCGAGCTACGACATAATTTGCGAAGACCTTTTGACTATGTTCAGGATAATTAAGTTCATCTTATGAACTCCCACTTAGATAGACATCCCTCTAGTCATCTAAGTGATTACATGATCCGAGTCAACTAGACCGTGTCCGATCATCACGTGAGACGGACTAGTCAACATCGGTGAACATCTTCATGTTGATCGTATCTACCATACGACTCATGCTCGACCTTTCGGTCTTCTGTGTTCCGAGGCCATGTCTGTACACATGCTAGGCTCGTCAAGTCAACCTAAGTGTTTTGCGTGTGTAAATCTGTCTTACACCCGTTGTATGTGAACGTTAGAATCTATCACACCCGATCATCATGTGGTGCTTCGAAACAACGAACTGTCGCAACGGTGCACAGTTAGGGGGAACACTTTCTTGAAATTATTATGAGGGATCATCTTATTTACTACCATCGTTCTAAGTAAACAAGATGCATAAACATGATAAACATCACATGCAATCAAATAATAGTGACATGATATGGCCAATATCATATAGCTCCTTTGATCTCCATCTTGGGGCTCCATGATCATCTTGTCACCGGCATGACACCATGATCTCCATCATCATGATCTCCATCATCGTGTCTCCATGAAGTTGTCACGTCATCTATTACTTCTTCTACTACTACAGCTAACGGTTAGCAATAAAGTAAAGTAATTACATGATGTTTATGTTGACACGCAGGTCATAAATAAATTAAGACAACTCCTATGGCTCCTGCCGGTTGTCATACTCATCGACATGCAAGTCGTGATTCCTATTACAAGAACATGATCAATCTCATACATCACATATATCATTCATCACATCCTTTTGGCCATATCACATCACATAGCATACCCTGCAAAAACAAGTTAGACGTCCTCTAATTGTTGTTTGCATGTTTTACGTGGCTGCTATGGGTTTCTAGCAAGAACGTTTCTTACCTACGCAAAAACCACAACGTGATATGCCAATTGCTATTTACCCTTCATAAGGACCCTTTTCATCGAATCCGATCCGACTAAAGTGGGAGAGACAGACACCCGCCAGCCACCTTATGCAACTAGTGCATGTCAGTCGGTGGAACCGGTCTCACGTAAGCGTACGTGTAAGGTTGGTCCGGGCCGCTTCATCCCACGATGCCGCCGAACCAAGATAAGACTAGTAACGGCAAGTAAATTGACAAATTCAACGCCCACAACTACTTTGTGTTCTACTCGTGCATAGAAACTACGCATAGACCTAGCTCATGATGCCACTGTTGGGGAACGTAGCAATAATTCAAAATTTTTCCTACGTGTCACCAAGATCAATCTATGGAGTCATCTAGCAACGAGGGAGGAGTGGATCTACATACCCTTGTAGATCGCGCGTGGAAGCGTTCAAGAGAACGGGGTTGATGGATTCGTACTCGTCGTGATCCAAATCACCGATGATCCTAGCGCCGAACGGACGGCACCTCCGCGTTCAACACACGTACGGAGCAGCGACGTCTCCTCCTTCTTGATCCAGCAAGGGGGGAGGAGAGGTTGATGGAGATCCAACAACACGACGGCGTGGTGGTGGAAGTAGCGGGATTCCAACAGGGCTTCGCCAAGCGCTGCGGGAGGAGGGAGATGTGTCATGGGAGGGAGAGGGAGGCGCCAGGGCTTAGGTATGGTTGCCCTCCCTTCCCCCCCACTATATATAGGGCCAAGGGAGAGGGGGAGGGCGCAGCCTTGCCCCTTCCTCCAAGGAAGGGTGCGGCCAAGGGGGGAGGAGTCCATCCTCCCCAAGGCACCTCGGAGGTGCCTTCCCCTTTTAGGACTCTCCCTTTTCCTCTACTCTTGGCGCATGGGCCTCTTGGGG
>NC_053027.1:522625337-522641942 GCF_003073215.2 Triticum urartu | reverse complement strand
TTGTATGTGAACGTAAGGATCTATCACACCCGATCATCACGTGGTGCTTCGAAACGACGAACTTTAGCAACGGTGCACAGTTAGGGGAGAACACTTCTTGAAATTGTTGTAAGGGATCATCTTATTTACTACCGTCGTTCTAAGTAAACAAGATGTATAAACATGATAAACATCACATGCAACCAAATAATAGTGACATGATATGGCCAATATCATATAGCTCCTTTGATCTCCATCTTGGGGCTCCATGATCATCTTGTCACCGGCATGACACCATGATCTCCATCATCATGATCTCTATCATCTGTCTTCATGAAGTTGTCTTGTCAACTATTACTTCTACTACTATAGCTAACGGTTAGCAATAAAGTAAAGTAATTACATGACGTTTATGTTGACACGCAGGTCATAAATAAATTAAGACAACTCCTATGGCTCCTGCCGGTTGTCATACTCATCGACATGCAAGTCGTGATTCCTTTTACAAGAACATGATCAATCTCATACATCACATATATCATTCATCACATCCTTTTGGCCATATCACATCACATAGCATACCCTGCAAAAACAAGTTAGACGTCCTCTAATTGTTGTTTGCATGTTTTACGTGGCTGCTATGGGTTTCTAGCAAGAACGTTTCTTACCTACGCAAAAACCACAACGTGATATGCCAATTGCTATTTACCCTTCATAAGGACCCTTTTCATCGAATCCGATCCGACTAAAGTGGGAGAGACAGACACCCGCTAGCCACCTTATGCAACTAGTGTTGGAAATATGCCCTAGAGGCAATAATAAAAGCTTTATTATTATATTTCCTTGTTCATGATAATTGTCTTTATTCATGCTATAATTGTATTATCCGGAAATCGTAATACATGTGTGAATAACAGACACCAACATGTCCCTAGTAAGCCTCTAGTTGACTAGCTCGTTGATCAACAGATAGTCATGGTTTCCTGACTATGGACATTGGATGTCATTGATAACGAGATCACATCATTAGGAGAATGATGTGATGGACGATACCCAATCCTAAACATAGCACAAGATCGTATAGTTCGTTTGCTAGAGTTTTCCAATGTCAAAGTATCTTTTCCTTAGACCATGAGATCGTGTAACTCCCGGATACCGTAGGAGTGCTTTGGGTATACCAAACGTCACAACGTAACTGGGTGACTATAAAGGTAGACTACGGGTATCTCCGAAAGTGTCTGTTGGGTTGACATGGATCAAGACTGGGATTTGTCACTCCGTATGACGGAGAGGTATCACCGGGCCCACTCGGTAATGCATCATCATAATGAGCTCAAAGTGACCAAGTGTCTGGTCACGGGATCATGCATTACGGTACGAGTAAAGTGACTTGCTGGTAACGAGATTGAACGAGGTATTGGGATACCGACAATCGAATCTCGGGAAAGTAACATATCGATTGACAAAGGGAATTGCATATGGGGTTGATTGAATCCTTGACATCGTGGTTCATCCAATGAGATCATCGTGGAGCATGTGGGAGCCAACATGGGTATCCAGATCCCGCTGTTGGTTATTGACCGGAGAGTCGTCTCGGTCATGTCTGCTTGTCTCCTGAACCCGTAGGGTCTACACACTTAAGGTTCGGTGACGCTAGGGTTGTGAAGATATGTATATGCAGTAACCCGAATGTTGTTCGGAGTCCCGGATGAGATCCCGGACGTCACGAGGAGTTCCGGAATGGTCCGGAGGTAAAGAATTATATATATAGGAAGTGCTATTTTGTCCATCGGGACAAGTTTCGGGGTTATCGGTATTGTACCGAGACCACCGGAGGGGTCCCGGGGGCCCACAGGGTGGGTCCACCTGTCCCGGGGGGGCACATGGGCTGTAGGGGGTGCGCCTTGGCCTAGATGGGCCAAGGGCATCAGCCCCACTAGGCCCATGCGCCTAGGGTTTCCGTGGGGGAGGAGTCCCACTAGTGGAAGGCACCCCTAGGTGCCTTGGGGGGAGGGAAACCTCCCCTTGGCAGCCGCACCTAGGAGATTGGATCTCCTAGGCTGCGCACCACCCCCCCTTGGCCCTCCTATATATAGTGGGGGAGAGGAGGGACTTCATACCTCAGCCCCTGGCGCCTCCCTCTCTCCCCGTTACGTCTCTCCTTCGTAGTATAGGCGAAGCCCTGCTACTGTGACGCCCTGCATCCACCACCACGCCGTCGTGCTGCTGGATCTTCATCAACCTCTCCTTCCCCCTTGCTGGATCAAGAAGGAGGAGACGTCTCCCGTCCCGTGCGTGTGTTGAACGTGGAGGTGCCGTCCGTTCGGCGCTTGGTCATCGGTGATTTGGATCACGTCGAGTACGGCTTCCTCATCCCCGTTCTTTGAACGCTTCCGCGCGTGATCTACAAAGGTATGTAGATGCATCCGATGACTCGTTGCTAGATGAACTCCTAGATGGATCTTGGTGAAACGAGTAGAAAAAATTTTGTTTTCTGCAATGTTCCCCAACAACTAGTGCATGTCAGTCGGTGGAACCAGTCTCACGTAAGAGTACGTGTAAGGTCGGTCTGGGCCGCTTCATCCCACGATGCCACCGAATCAAGATAAGACTAGTAACGGCAAGCAAATTGACAATATCGACGCCCACAACTACTTTGTGTTCTACTCGTGCATAGAAACTACGCATAGACCTAGCTCATGATGCCACTGTCGGGGAACGTAGCATAAATTCAAAATTTTCCTACGTGTCACCAAGATCTATCTATGGAGTCATCTAGCTACGAGGGAGGAGTGGATCTACATATCCTTGTAGATCGCGCGCGGAAGCGTTCAAGAGAACGGGGTTGATGGAGTCGTACTCGTCGTGATCCAAATCACCGATGATCCTAGCGCCGAACGGACGGCACCTCCGCGTTCAACACACGTACGGAGCAGCGACGTCTCCTCCTTCTTGATCCAGCAAGGGGGAGGAGAGGTTAATGGAGATCCAGCAGCACAACGGCGTGGTGGTGGAAGTAGCGGGATTCCAACAGGGCTTCGCCAAGCGCTGCGGGAGGAGGAAGATGTGTCGTGGGAGGGAGAGGGAGGCGCCAGGGCTTAGGTATGGTTGCTCCTCCTTTTCCCCACTATATATAGGGCCAAGGGAGAGGGGGGAGGCGCAGCCCTTGCCCCTTCCTCCAAGGAAGGGTGCGGCCAAGGGGGGGAGGAGTCCATCCTCCCCAAGGCACCTCGGAGGTGCCTTCCCCCTTTAGGACTCTCCCTTTTCCTCTTCTCTTGGCGCATGGGCCTCTTGGGGCTGGTGCCCTTGGCCCATATAGGCCAAGGCACACCCCCTACAGCCCATGTGGCCCCCCGGGGCAGGTGGCCCCACCCGGTGGACCCCCGGGACCCTTCCGGTGGTCCCGGTACAATACGATGACCCCGAAACTTGTCCCGATGGCCGAAATAGCACTTCCTATATATAATTCTTTACCTCTGGACCATTCCGGAACTCCTCGTGACGTCCGGGATCTCATCCGGGACTCCGAACAACTTTCGGGTTACCGCATACTAATATCTCTATAACCCTAGCGTCACCGAACCTTAAGTGTGTAGACCCTATGGGTTCGGGAGACATGCAGACATGACCGAGATGACTCTCCGGTCAATAACCAACAGCGGGATCTGGATACCCATGTTGGCTCCCACATGTTCCACGATGATCTCATCGGATGAACCACGATGTCAAGGACTTAATCAATCCCGTATACAATTCCCTTTGTCTATCGGTACGACACTTGCCCGAGATTCGATCGTCGGTATCCCGATACCTTGTTCAATCTCGTTACCGGCAACTCTCTTTACTCATTCCGTAACACATCATCTCGTGATCAACTCCTTGATCACATTGTGCACATTATGATGATGTCCTACCGAGTGGGCCCAGAGATACCTCTCCGTTTACACGGAGTGACAAATCCCAGTCTCGATTCGTGCCAACCCAACAGACACTTTCGGAGATACCTGTAGTGTACCTTTATAGCCACCCAGTTACGTTGTGACGTTTGGCACACCCAAAGCACTCCTACGGTATCCGGGAGTTGCACAATCTCATGGTCTAAGGAAATGATACTTGACATTAGAAAAGCTTTAGCATACGAACTACACGATCTTGTGCTATGCTTAGGATTGGGTCTTGTCCATCACATCATTCTCCTAATGATGTGATCCCGTTATCAACGACATCCAATGTCCATAGTCAGGAAACCGTAACCATCTATTGATCAACGAGCTAGTCAACTAGAGGCTTACTAGGGACATGGTGTTGTCTATGTATCCACACATGTATCTGAGTTTCCTATCAATACAATTATAGCATGGATAATAAACGATTATCATGAACAAGGAAATATAATAATAACTAATTTATTATTGCCTCTAGGGAATATTTCCAACAGTCTCCCACTTGCACTAGAGTCAATAATCTAGTTCACATCGCCATGTGATTAACACTCACAGGTCACATCGCCATGTAACCAACATCCAAAGAGTTTACTAGAGTCAATAATCTAGTTCACATCACTATGTGATTAACACTCAATGAGTTCTGGGTTTGATCATGTTGCTTGTGAGAGAGGTTTTAGTCAACGGGTCTGAACCTTTCAGATCCGTGTGTGCTTTACAAATCTCTATGTCATCTCCTAGATGTAGCTACCACGTTCTATTTGGAGCTATTCCAAATAACTGTTCTACTTGGAGCTATTCTAAATTGTTGCTCCATTACACGTATCCGGTATCTCTACTCAGAGCTATCCGGATAGGTGTTAGGCTTGCATCGACGTAACCCTTTACGACGAACTCTTTTACCACCTCCATAATCGAGAAAATTCCTTAGTCCACTAGTTACTAAGGATAACTTTGACCGCTGTCCTGTGATCCATTCCTGGATCACTCTTGTACCCCTTGACTGACTCATGGCAAGGCACATTTCAGGTGCGGTACACAGCATAGCATACTATAGAGCCTATGTCTTAAGCATAGGGGACGACCTTCGTCCTTCCTCTTTCTTATGCCGTGGTCGAGCTTTAAGTCTTAACTTCATACCTTACAACTCAGGCAAGAACTCCTTCTTCGACTGGTTCATCTTGAACACCTTCAAGATCATGTCAAGGTATGTGCTCATTTGAAAGTACCATTAAGTGTTTTGATCTATTCTTATAGATCTTGATGCTCAATGTTCAAGTAGCTTAATCCAGGCTTTCCATTGAAAAACACTTTCCAAATAACCCTATATGCTTTCCAGAAATTCTACGTCATTTCTGATCAACAATATGTCAACAACATATATTCATCAGAAATTCTATAGTGCTCCCACTCACCTTTTTGGAAATACAAGTTTCTCATAAACTTTGTATACACCCAAAATCTTTGATCATCATCAAAGCATACATTCCAACTCCGAGATGCTTACTCCAGTCCTTAGAAGGATTGCTGAGCTTTGCATACTTATTAGCATCTTTCAGGATTGACAAAACCTTCTGGTTGTATCACATACAACCTTTCCTCAAGAAAATCATCGAGGAAACAATGTTTGACATCCTATCTGCAAGATTTCATAAATAATGCAGTAATCGCTAATATAATTCCAATAGACTCTTAGCATCGCTACGAGTGAGAAAGTCTCATCATAGTCAACTCCTTGAACTTATCGGAAAACATCTTAACGACAAGTCGAGCTTTCTTAATGGTGACATTTACCATCATTGTCCGCCTTCCTTTTAAAATCCATCTGCACTCAACAGCCTTACGACCATCGAGCTGTTCTGCCAAAGTCTACACTTTGTTTCCATACATGGATCCTCTCTCGGATTTTATGGCCTCGAGCCATTTATCGGAATCTGGGCCCACCATTGCTTCTCCATAGCTCGTAGGTTCATTGTTGTCTAGAAACATGACTTCCAAGACAGGATCACGTACCACTCTGAAGTAGTACGCATCCTTGTCATCCCACGAGGTTTGGTAGTGACTTGATCTGAAGTTTCATGATCACTATCATAAGCTTCCACTTCAATTGGTGTAGGTGCCACAGGAACAACTTCCTGTGCCCTGCCACAAACTAGTTGAAGAGATGGTTCAATAACCTCATCAAGTCTCCACCATCCTCCCACTCAATTCTTTCGAGAGAAACTTTTCCTCGAGAAAGAACCCGATTCTAGAAACAATCCCTTATTGCTTTCGAATCTGAGACAGGAGGTATACCCAACTGTTTTGGGTGTCCTATGAAGATGCATTTATCCGCTTTGGGTTCGAGCTTATCAGCCTGAAACTTTTTCACATAAGCGTCGCAGCCCCAAACTTTTAAGAAATGACAGCTTAGGTTTCTCTAAACCATAGTTCATACGGTGTCATCTCATCGGAATTACGTGGTGCCCCTTTTAAAGTGAATGTGGTTGTCTCTAATGCCTAACCCATAAACTATCGTGGCAATTCGATAAGAGACATCATGGTATGCATCATATCCAATAGGGTGCAATTATGATGTTTGGACACACCATCACACTATGGTGTTCCAGGCTGTATTAGTTGTGAAACAATTTCCACAATGTCTTAATTCTGTGCCAAACTCGTAATTCAGATATTCATCTCTATGATCATATCATAGATATTTTATCCTCTTGTCACGACGATCTTTCAACTTCACCCTGAAATTACTTGAACCTTTCAATAATTCATACTCGTGATTCATCAAGTAAATATACTCAACATCTACTCAAATCATCTGTGAAGTAAAAACATAAGGATATCCACTACATGCCTCAGCACTCATTGGACTGCACACATCAAAATGTATTACTTCCAACAAGTTGCTTTCTAGTTCCATTTTACTGAAAACGAGGCTTTCAGTCATCTTGCCCATGATTTGCATGTCTCAAGTGATTCAAAATCAAGTGAGTCCAAACGGTCCATTTGCATGGAGTTTCTTCATGCATATACACCAATAGACATGGTTCGCATGTCTCAAACCTTTCAAAAATGAGTGAGCCCAAAGATCCATCAACATGGAGCTTCTTCATGCGTTTTATACCGATATGACTTACGTGGCAGTGCCACAAGTAGGTGGTACTATCATTACTATCTTTTGGCATGAACATGTGTATCACTACAATCGAGATTCAATAAACCATTCATTTTAGGTGCAAGACCATTGAAGGTATTATTCAAATAAACAGAGTAACCGTTATTCTCCTTAAATGAATAATCGTATTGCGATAGACATAATCCAATCATGTCTATGCTCAACGCAAACACCAATCTCGATGGTAGAGGGAGCATGCGATGCTTGATCATATCAACATTGGAAACACTTCCAACACATATCGTCAGCTCACCTTTAGCTAGTCTCCGTTTATTCCGTAGCTTTTATTTCGAGTTACTAACCCTTAGCAACCGAACCGGTATCTAATACCCTGGTGCTACTAGGAGTACTAGTAAAGTACACATCAACACAATGTATATCCAATATACTTCTATCGACCTTGCCAGCCTTCTCATCTACCAAGTATCTAGGGTAATTCTGCTCTAGTGGTTGTTCCCCTTATTACAGAAGCACTCAGTCTCGGGTTTGGGTTCAACCTTGGGTTTCTTCACTAGAGCAGCAGCTGAATTGCCGTTTCATGAAGTATCCCTTTGTTCCCTTGCCCTTCTTGAAACTAGTGGTTTCACCAACCATCAACAATTGATGCTCCTTCTTGATTTCTACTTTCGCGGTGTCAAACATCGCGAATATCTCAAGGATCATCATATATGTCCCTGATATATCATAGTTCATCACGAAGCTCTAGCAGCTTGGTGGTAATGACTTCGGAGAACCATCACAATTTCATCTGGAAGATCAACTCCCACTCGATTCAAGCGATTGTCGTACTCAGACAATCTGAGCACAAGCACAACAATTGAGCTTTTCTCCTTAGTTTGCAGGCTAAGAAAATCGTCGGAGGTCTTATACCTCTTGACGTGGGCACGAGCCTGAAATCCCAATTTCAGTCCTTGGAACATCTCATATGTTCTGCGATGTTTCAAAAACGTCTTTGGTGCCTCAATTCTAAACCATTTAGCATTACGCACTGAACTATCATGTAGTCATCAAAACGTGTATGTCAGATGTTCGCAACATCCACAGAGAACGTTCGAGGTTCAGCACACTGAGCGGTGCATTAAGGACATAAGCCTTCTATGAAGCAATGAGGACAATCCTCAGTTTGCGGACCTAGTCCGCATAATTGCTACTATCAACTTTCAACTAAATTTTCTCTAGGAACATATCTAAACAGTAGAACTAAAGCGCGAGCTACGACATAATTTGCGAAGACCTTTTGACTATGTTCAGGATAATTAAGTTCATCTTATGAACTCCCACTCAGATAGACATCCCTCTAGTCATCTAAGTGATTACATGATCCGAGTCAACTAGGCCGTGTGCGATCATCACGTGAGACGGACTAGTCATCATCGGTGAACATCTTCATGTTGATCGTATCTTCTATACGACTCATGCTCGACCTTTCGGTCTTCTGTGTTCCGAGGCCATGTCTATGCACATGCTAGGCTCGTCAAGTTAACCCTAAGTGTTTTGCATGTGTAAAACTGTCTTACACCCGTTGTATGTGAACGTAAGGATCTATCACACCCGATCATCACGTGGTGCTTCGAAACGACGAACTTTAGCAACGGTGCACAGTTAGGGGAGAACACTTCTTGAAATTGTTGTAAGGGATCATCTTATTTACTACCGTCGTTCTAAGTAAACAAGATGTATAAACATGATAAACATCACATGCAACCAAATAATAGTGACATGATATGGCCAATATCATATAGCTCCTTTGATCTCCATCTTGGGGCTCCATGATCATCTTGTCACCGGCATGACCACCATGATCTCCATCATCATGATCTCTATCATCTGTCTTCATGAAGTTGTCTTGTCAACTATTACTTCTACTACTATAGCTAACGGTTAGCAATAAGTAAAGTAATTACATGGCGTTTTCATTGACACGCAGGTCATACAATAAATTAAGACAACTCCTATGGCTCCTGCCGGTTGTCATACTCATCGACATGCAAGTCATGATTCCTATTATAAGAACATGATCAATCTCATACGTCACATATATCATTCATCACATCCTTTTGTCCATATCACATCACACGGCATATGCTGCAAGAACAAGTTAGACGTCCTCTAATTGTTGTTGCAATTTTTTACGTGGCTGCTATAGGTTTCTAGCAAGAACGTTTCTTACCTACGCCAAAACCACAACATGATATTCCAATTTCTATTTACCCTTCATAAGGACCCTTTTCATCGAATCCGATCCGACTAAAGTGGGAGAGACAGACACCCGCTAGCCACCTTATGCAACTAGTGTTGGAAATATGCCCTAGAGGCAATAATAAAAGTTATTATTATATTTCCTTGTTCATGATAATTGTCTTTATTCATGCTATAATTGTATTATCCGGAAATCGTAATACATGTGTGAATACAGACACCAACATGTCCCTAGTAAGCCTCTAGTTGACTAGCTCGTTGATCAATAACAGATAGTCATGGTTTCCTGACTATGGACATTGGATGTCATTGATAACGAGATCACATCATTAGGAGAATGATGTGATGGACGATACCCAATCCTAAACATAGCACAAGATCGTATAGTTCGTTTGCTAGAGTTTTCCAATGTCAAAGTATCTTTTCCTTAGACCATGAGATCGTGTAACTCCCGGATACCGTAGGAGTGCTTTGGGTATACCAAACGTCACAACGTAACTGGGTGACTATAAAGGTAGACTACGGGTATCTCCGAAAGTGTCTGTTGGGTTGACATGGATCAAGACTGGGATTTGTCACTCCGTATGACGGAGAGGTATCACCGGGCCCACTCGGTAATGCATCATCATAATGAGCTCAAAGTGACCAAGTGTCTGGTCACGGGATCATGCATTACGGTATGAGTAAAGTGACTTGCCGGTAACGAGATTGAACGAGGTATTGGGATACTGACGATCGAATCTCGGGCAAGTAACATATCGATTGACAAAGGGAATTGCATACAGGGTTGATTGAATCCTCGACCTCGTGGTTCATCCGATGAGATCATCGTGGAGCATGTGGGAGACAACATGGGTATCCAGATCCCGCTGTTGGTTATTGACCGGAGAGTCGTCTCAGTCATGTCTGCTTGTCTCCCGAACCCGTAGGGTCTACACACTTAAGGTTCGGTGACGCTAGGGTTGTGAAGATATGTATATGCAGTAACCCGAATGTTGTTCGGAGTCCCGGATGAGATCCCGGACGTCACGAGGAGTTCCGGAATGGTCCGGAGGTAAAGAATTATATATAGGAAGTGCTGTTTTGTCCATCGGGACAAGTTTCGGGGTTATCAGTATTGTACCGGGACCACCGGAGGGGTCCCGGGGGCCCACCGAGTGGGGCCACCTGTCCCGGGGGGCCACATGGGCTGTAGGGGGTGCGCCTTGGCCTAGATGGGCCAAGGGCATCAGCCCCACTAGGCCCATGCGCCTAGGGTTTCCATGAGGGAGGAGTCCCACTAGTGGAAGGCACCCCTAGGTGCCTTGGGGGGAGGGAAACCTCCCCTTGGCAGCCGCACCTAGGAGATTGGATCTCCTAGGCTGCGCACCACCCCCCCTTGGCCCTCCTATATATAGTGGGGGAGAGGAGGGACTTCATACCTCAGCCCCTGGCGCCTCCCTCTCTCCCCGTTACGTCTCTCCTTCGTAGTATAGGCGAAGCCCTGCTACTGTGACGCCCTGCATCCACCACCACGCCGTCGTGCTGCTGGATCTTCGTCAACCTCTCCTTCCCCCTTGCTGGATCAAGAAGGAGGAGACATCTCCCGTCCCGTACATGTGTTGAACGCGGAGGTGCCGTCCGTTCGGCGCTTGGTCATCGGTGATTTGGATCACGTCGAGTACGCCTTCCTCATCCCTGTTCTTTGAACGCTTCCGCGCGTGATCTACAAAGGTATGTAGATGCATCCAATGACTCGTTGCTATATGAACTCCTAGATGGATCTTGGTGAAACGAGTAGAAAAAATTTTGTTTTCTGCAACGTTCCCCAACAGTGGCATCATGAGCTAGGTCTATGCGTAGTTCTTCTTGCGCGAGTAGAACACAATTTGTTGTGGGCGTAGATTTGTCAACTTTCTTGCCGCTACTAGTCTTTTCTTGCTTCAGCGGTATTGTGGGATGAAGCGGCCCGGACCAACCTTACACGTACGCTTACGTGAGACCGGTTCCACCGACTAACATGCACTAGTTGCATAAGGTGGCTGGCGGGTGTCTGTCTCTCCCACTTTAGTTGGAGCGGATTCGATGAACAGGGTCCTTATGAAGGGTAAATAGAAGTTGACAAATCACGTTGTGGCTTTAACGTAGGTAAGAAGACGTTCTTGCTAGAACCCTAATTCAGCCACGTAAAACTTGCAACAACAATTAGAGGACGTCTAACTTGTTTTTGCAGCAAGTGGTTTGTGATATGATATGGCCATAGTTGTGATGAATGATGAATGATATATATGTGATGTATGAGATGTTCATGCTATTGTAATAGGAATCACGACTTGCATGTCGATGAGTATGACAACCGGCAGGAGCCATAGGAGTTGTCTTTATTCTTTTATATGACCTGCGAGTCATTGAGAAACGCCATGTAAATTACTTTACTTTATTGCTAAACGCGTTAGCCTTAGTAGTAGAAGTAATAGTTGGCGAGCAACTTCATGGAGACACGATGATGGAGATCATGATGATGGAGATCATGGTGTCAAGCCGGTGACAAGATGATCATGGAGCCCCAGATGGAGATCAAAGGAGCTATGTGATATTGGCCATATCATGTCACGTTCATTATTTGATTGCATGTGATGTTTATCATGTTTTGCATCTTGTTTACTTAGAACGAGGGTAGTAAATAAGATGATCCCTCATACTAATTTCAAGAAGTGTTCCCCCTAACTGTGCACCATTGCGACAGTTCGCTGTTTCAAAACATCACGTGATGATCGGGTGTTTTATTCAGACGTTCACATACAACGGGTGTAAGACAGATTTACACATGCAAACACTTAGGTTGACTTGACGAGCCTAGCATGTACAGACATGGCCTCGGAACACAGAAGACCGAAAGTTCGAGCATGAGTCGTATAGAAGATACGATCAACATAAAGATGTTCACCGATGTTGACTAGTCCGTCTCACGTGATGATCGGACACGGCCTAGTCAACTCGGATCATGTAATACTTAGATGACTAGAGGGATGTCTAATCTAAGTGGGAGTTCATTAATAATTTGATTAGATGAACTTAATTATCATGAACTTAGTCTAAAATCTTTGCAATATGTCTTGTAGATCAAATGGCCAACGTAGTCCTCAACTTCAACGCGTTCCTAGAGAAAACCAAGCTGAAAGACGATGGCAGCAACTATACGGACTGGGTCCGGAACCTGAGGATCATCCTCATAGCTGCCAAGAAAGATTATGTCCTACAAGCACCGCTAGGTGAAGCTCCCGTCCCACAGAACCAAGACGTTATGAACGCTTGGCAGACACGTGTTGACGACTACTCCCTTGTTCAGTGCGGCATGCTTTACAGCTTAGAGCCGGGGCTCCAAAAGCGTTTTGAGAGACATGGAGCATATGAGATGTTCGAAGAGCTGAAAATGGTTTTTCAAGCTCATGCCCGGATCGAGAGATATGAAGTCTCCGATAAGTTCTTCAGCTGTAAGATGGAGGAAAATAGTTCTGTCAGTGAGCACATACTCACTATGTCTGGGTTACATAACCGCTTGTCTCAGCTAGGAGTTAATCTCCTGGATGATGCGGTCATTGACAGAATCCTCCAGTCGCTTCCACCAAGCTACAAGAGCTTTGTGATGAACTTCAACATGCATGGGATGCAAAAGACCATTCCTGAGTTGTTCTCAATGCTGAAATCAGCGGAGGTAGAAGTCAAGAAGGAACATCAAGTGTTGATGGTCAATAAAACCACTAAGTTCAAGAAAGGCAAGGGTAAAAAGAACTTCAAGAAGGACGGCAAGGAGGTTGCCATGCCTGGCAAGCAAGCTACCGGGAAGAAGCCAAAGAATGGACCCAAGCCCGAGACTGAGTGCTTTTATTGCAAGGGAAGTGGTCACTGGAAGCGGAACTGCCCTAAATACTTAGCAGACAAGAAGGCCGGCAAAACAAAAGGTATATGTGATATACATGTAATTGATGTGTACCTTACTAGTGCCCGTAGTAGCTCCTGGGTATTTGATAACGGTGCAGTTGCTCACATTTGTAACTCAAAGCAGGGGCTGCGGAGTAAGTGGAAACTGGCAAAGGACGAGGTGACGATGCGCGTCGGGAATGGTTCCAAGGTCAATGTGATCGCCGTCGGCACGCTACCTCTACATCTACCTTCGGGATTAGTTTTAAACCTTAATAATTGTTATTTAGTGCCAGCTTTGAGCATGAACATTGTATCAGGATCTCGTTTAATTCGAGATGGCTACTCATTTAAATCCGAGAATAATGGTTGTTCTATTTATATGAGAGATATGTTTTATGGTCATGCTCCTATGGTGAATGGTTTATTCTTTATGAATCTCGAACGTGATGCTACACATGTTCATAATGTGAGTACCAAAAGATGTAAGGTTGTTAATGATAGTCCCACATACTTGTGGCACTGCCGCCTTGGTCACATAGGTGTCAAACGCATGAAGAAGCTCCATGCAGATGGACTTTTAGAGTCTCTTGATTATGAATCATTTGACACGTGCGAACCATGCCTCATGGGTAAGATGACCAAGACTCCGTTCTCAGGAACAATGGAGCGAGCAACCAACTTATTGGAAATCATACATACTGATGTGTGCGGTCCAATGAGTGTTGAGGCTCACGGTGGCTATCGTTATGTTCTCACGCTCACTGATGATTTAAGTAGATATGGGTATATCTACTTAATGAAACACAAGTCTGAAACCTTTGAAAAGTTCAAGGAATTTCAGAGTGAGGTTGAGAATCAACGTGACAGGAAAATCAAGTTTCTACGATCAGATCGTGGAGGAGAATACTTGAGTCACGAGTTTGGCACACACTTAAGAAAATGTGGAATAGTTTCACAACTCACGCCGCCTAGAACACCTCAGCGTAACGGTGTGTCCGAACGTCGTAATCGCACTCTATTAGATATGGTGCGGTCTATGATGTCTCTTACCGATTTACCGCTATCTTTTTGGGGCTATGCTTTAGAGACTGCCGCATTCACTTTAAATAGGGCTCCGTCGAAATCCGTTGAGACGACACCGTATGAATTATGGTTTGGTAAGAAACCTAAGCTGTCGTTTCTAAAAGTTTGGGGATGCGATGCTTATGTCAAGAAACTTCAACCTGAAAAGCTCGAACCCAAGTCGGAAAAATGCGTCTTCATAGGATACCCAAAAGAAACTATTGGGTACACCTTCTACCTCAGATCCGAAGGCAAGATCTTTGTTGCCAAGAATGGGTCCTTTCTAGAGAAAGAGTTTCTCTCGAAAGAAGTAAGTGGGAGGAAAGTAGAGCTTGATGAAGTATTACCTCTTGAACCAGCAAATGGCGCAACTCAAGAAAATGTTCCTGAGGTGCCTGCACCGACTAGAGAGGAAGTTAATGATAATGATCAAGATGCTTCTGATCAAGCTCCTACTGAAATTCGAAGGTCCACAAGGACACGTTCCGCACCAGAGTGGTACGGCAACCCTGTCTTGGAAATCATGTTGTTAGACAACGGTGAACCCTCGAACTATGAAGAAGCGATGGCAGGCCCGGATTCCGAAAAATGGCTGGAAGCCATGAAATCCGAGATAGGATCCATGTATGAAAACGAAGTATGGACTTTGACTGACTTGCCCGTTGAACGGCGAGCCATAGAAAATAAATGGATCTTTAAGAGGAAGACAGACGCGGATGGTAATGTGACCATCTATAAAGCTCGACTTGTCGCCAAGGGTTATCGACAAGTTCAAGGGGTTGACTACGATGAGACTTTCTCACCGGTAGCGAAGCTAAAGTCCGTCCGAATCATGTTAGCAATTGCCGCATTCTACGATTATGAGATATGGCAAATGGACGTCAAAACGGCAGTCCTTAATGGTTTCCTTAAGGAAGAATTGTATATGATGCAGCCGGAAGGTTTTGTCGATCCTAAGAATGCTGACAAGGTGTGCAAGCTCCAATGCTCGATTTATGGGCTGGTGCAAGCATCTCGGAGTTGGAACATTCGCTTTGATGAGATGATCAAAGCGTTTGGGTTTACGCAGACTTATGGAGAAGCCTGCGTTTACAAGAAAGTGAGTGGGAGCTCTGTAGCATTTCTCATATTATATGTAGATGACATACTGTTGATGGGAAATGATATAGAACTCTTGGACAGCATCAAGGCCTACTTGAATAAAAGTTTTTCAATGAAGTACCTTGGAGAAGCTGCTTATATATTAGGCATCAAGATCTATAGAGATAGATCGAGACGCCTCATAGGTCTTTCACAAAGCACATACCTTGATAAGATATTGAAGAAGTTCAATATGGATCAGTCTAAGAAGGGGTTCTTGCCTGTGTTACAAGGTATGAAATTGAGCTCAGCTCAATGTCCGACCACGGCAGAAGATATAGAAGAGATGAGCGTCATCCCCTATGCATCAGCCATAGGTTCTATTATGTATGCCATGCTGTGTACCAGACCTGATGTAAACCTTGCAGTAAGTTTGGTAGGAAGGTACCAAAGTAATCCCGGCAAGGAACACTGGACAGCGGTCAAGAATATCCTGAAGTACCTGAAAAGGACTAAGGAAAAGTTTCTCGTTTATGGAGGTGACGAAGAGCTCGTCGTAAAGGGTTACGTCGATGCTAGCTTCGACACAGATCTGGATGACTCAAAGTCACAAACCGGATACGTGTATATTTTGAATGGTGGGGCAGTAAGCTGGTGCAGTTGCAAGCAAAGCGTCGTGGCGGGATCTACATGTGAAGCGGAGTACATGGCAGCCTCGGAGGCAGCACATGAAGCAATATGGGTGAAGGAGTTCATCACCGACCTAGGAGTCATACCTAATGCGTCGGGGCCGATCAAGCTCTTCTGTGACAACACTGGAGCTATTGCTCTTGCCAAGGAGCCCAGGTTTCACAAGAAGACAAGGCACATCAAGCGTCGCTTCAAATCCATTCGTGAAAATGTTCAAGATGGAGATATAGAGATTTGTAAAGTACATAGGGACCTGAATGTAGCGGATCCATTGACTAAACCTCTCCCTAGAGCAAAACATGATCAACACCAGAATTCCATGGATGTTCGATTCATCACAATGTAACTAGATTATTGACTCTAGTGCAAGTGGGAGACTGTTGGAAATATGCCCTAGAGGCAATAATAAAAGCTTTATTATTATATTTCCTTGTTCATGATAATTGTCTTTATTCATGCTATAATTGTATTATCCGGAAATCGTAATACATGTGTGAATAACAGACACCAACATGTCCCTAGTGAGCCTCTAGTTGACTAGCTCGTTGATCAATAGATGGTTATGGTTTCCTGACC